>NC_067132.1:15959022-16260978 GCF_021347895.1 Acanthochromis polyacanthus | reverse complement strand
TTTCTTTGTCAACTCTGTGTGCCACCAGAGAACATAAATATACACATAAGAAGCTTTGAAGTGCAGACTAACCTGCTGTCAATCATATCAATTAGATTTTCCCATGCATGTCCTGAAGACATGCTGATGATACAGATGGCAAAAACAGTTTATTTATTAGAACTGTTTATTGCAATAGAGGACATTAACATTCAAGTCTTGCAATGAAATTACAGCAGTACATAAACAGAAAATGCAAGCACTTTCTTGGGCATATGTCCTTTGTCACAGTGTAAAATCAGATGTCTTGGAAGCTGTCAGTTAATACATTTACAATGGACTTTACAGAGACCTTTTTGACTAATTAAAGCAAAGGAACTGGGCGTTGTATAGTTGCTTGTATTTATTGCAGAAAAAACTTTCCTTCCTTTCCTTAGAGAGACTTGAAAGCGTGCTTGTGTTGATGGACTCACCATGTGTATCACTTTGTACTGCTTGGTAGAAGCTGTACTGTCAAAAGCAACGTAACTGGAGAAAATAAATTAGCAATCTTTGCAGGCCTGCCTGTTACTCCTCCTTTATACAGCGCAATTGCCTCACCTAGCAGGATTTTCAGTCGCATGTGATTTCTCCTGCTGTCCTTTGCTTCATATTTGCCTGTATGACAGCTACCATAAGGGGGAAAAAAAATAAAAATATTGTTTTTAACATAAAGTACTTTGTGCAAAAAAATCTCTGTAAAATGCATCTTCAAGGAGCATTTCCTATTCCACTGACAGAAGTATTGCACAAATATTGACCAAACTGTCAAAAACGAATACTGTTTAAGGAAGTTATCCCTCACACTGTGATTTCATTGGTACACCAGATTCTTCCTCGTCTAGCCCACAGTCTGTATTCTGTACTAGTTACCACCACATTTAACCAATGTATTTCTTAATCCTGTTCTTGACAGCTCTATAAAATATTGTCAGAAATGCTGCTTGACTGTAGCTGGTTTGCCAACTGTGCCAGATACCATTTGTTGTGTGTGAAGAAACTTTAAGCTGTCTAGTCTACATGATAGCAGCGTCTGAAAACCTTACTGTCTGCACAGTAAAGCCTTGTATTTCCAACAACTGCTGCAGCACCCTTGGGCTGACCTGCTCTCCACGGACCTCTGAATCACGACACTTCAGACTGTTCTCTTCGTGAACCTCAGTGCAACACACGAGCTGGTATGGCTTGTTGAGTCTCAACTTAGTATGACCTCGGCAGACTTCTAAGGACCTGTCTAGATTTTGTCAGAGCAAGATTTACTCTATGTAGCTGTTGATACAGGTGCGAGAACGAACTGCCTGCTTTCTGTATGCATGTTTGCGCATAGAGCAAATGTTCTCTACCAGATATTTATCAGGAGAACAGGGTTTTCATGTTGGCTTCTTAAACTGAGGAAGGATAGGTTATGGTAGGACTTTCACAATAACTATAATACATGTAAACAAATCATTTACAAAACTGTGAGCTCATGTGTACAAAATCTTTATGCTGTTGATAAGTAGAGTATTAAACAGATATATTCTGTTTATTTAGCAGCAGGTTGTGCGAGTGTTGTTACAGTTTTTATATGTGTGTTTATATAACTGGAAACATTTGTGATTCTCTGATTTGATAGACAGTCTTCATATAAATTCATTATTTATGTGGTATATGTATATTTTCAGATCTTAACCCGTTGCGCTTCAGTGTCCCGCCCGCGGTACACTTTGAGATCTGCATAAGCAATTTGCTAAATGCCTGAAACTGCAAACGCGATTATACAAACACTATACGCCGATGGAAAGCTTAGATTCTCATGAATCCGCCGGTATAAACCACTTTCAGATGTGATTACCACAGCGGTAATATAAACACATTTGTCCGACAAACAACGAATATCCATCCATCCGTTCTCTATACACGGCTTCAACGTACACAGCACGACTCACATTTCCGGGTTCATTATTACACACAGATGAAAATATTCCACAAAAAACGGCCATAATCCAACCTTGGACATCCAGACGAAACAAGCCAGTAACATATTTTGTCCAAAACATGTCTTGAAGACAGTATATACTCCACGAATAGGTCGTTTTCGAGGAAATGCACCTCGCGATGCGCGTCCAATATTCCCTGTATTTCTCGTCATATTTTTATTTACAAATAGAATATTAGCGATTTTTTTTTGTACTGAAAATGGCTGGAATTGACTGCAGCTTAAAGGGTTAATCAAGAAGGAAATTGTTGTGCTAGATATTGCTCAGAAAAAGGAACGGTACATGAAAATTTAAATAAATGCAGAGCTTCAAGATATGTTGCAGTACTAAAAATAGAACTAATCGAGCTAAAACTGTACAAAACTTTGTGCAAAGCATTATTTAAATAGAATGTAGATAAATTGTGACCAATGGTAATTGTTTTTTATCCTCAAGTTGCCAAATTACCTTCTGGCTTAAATTTACCTGTAAAGTCTCTGTTATGATACTCTTTTGACATTGCTGATGCTGGGCAGATAGCTAGATATATTCTCTAATTGTAAAATTGAATGAAAGTGAATTTGAAGATGATAATGTGGAGTGGAAACGGCTCAACTCTCTTGTTGCTGCTGCACAACACACATACTGCTCATGTTTAGTGAAACAAGAGCAGCAGCAGCAGCTTATTTGTTAGGCAAGGATGAGCTAAATTGTCAGACTGAGAGCAGCAGAAATATTTGCCTGAAGATTTGCATGTGCTGATACAAACACACCCTGTGAGAAAGCAGCAGCCACAGTGGGCAGACAGTGAAGGTATTTCCCCAGGAGTTTCTGGCCATGTGCCCAAGTCTGGGCGATTGGCCAGCTTGTCTCGCACACCGTCATATTTGTCATACTGGTGTGTTTACCTCGCCGTAAGTAGATGAGGTTGACCTGTTGTTCCTGACCTGATGTTTCCTCTTTGCCCACAGAGATGTGAGCTCTGTCCCCACAAAGATGGAGCCCTCAAGAGGACAGACAACGGAGGTAGACTCATTCTCCGCTGCACTCACACACACACACACACACACCCACATCTGTGGTTGGCCTCTTGTGTATTTTGTCATTAATTGCCTATCACCAGCAAGTTTAAGGGGTGTGAGCGTGCTGGGAGAGTTATGTTGCTGTTTGTTGTGTGTGCTGCCTCTCTGTACCGTCCTTGCCAGTCCATGTTTTATGAGAGTGTGTGAGTGTGTATGTGTATGTTTATGAGGGGGCGGGCCAGGATGGGTATAGTGCATGGCCTGTGAGGAGTCTCTTCTTTGGGTTCATTGGGAGGTCAGTTTGGTGGAGACTGTAAATATTCTGTGTGTGTGTGTGTGTGTGTGAGTGTGTGTGTGTCTGTGTGTGCTTGAGTCAGTCAGAGGCACAGCTGTGGGATTGTGTCCAGGCCTGCAGGGAGGCATCAGGACAACACTAACACACACCGTTTTACTACTTTCTCTTTTATTTTACCCTTCCCATGACCCCTCTCTCTCCCTCTCTCTCTCTCTCCCTCTTTTTCCTCTCTCGTCATCTCTTACCTCTGTTTCTCTGCTCTTTACAGTTCCTCTTCACTTGTTGATCTGTGTGGTAGTCTCTGTTATTCCAGGTGGCACAGTAATAAAGCAGAAGAGAGGGATTTGTCTGAAATGAGTATTTGATCCTGTATCTTAACATATAGCAGGATGAGAGGAAAGAAAAGCAACAGACATATAGAAATGAAGTCCACACCTGCCTGCCTTGGCCACATGTATATATATATTTGTGCGCCACTGCACACACAAAGGCCAAATAATTAGCATCCTGGAGGGTCTCAATAATCCATGACATTCACGTGTGAAGGACTGTGATGAAAACAAGTTCAATGCTCAAAAGACATTAAGAAACAATGTGGCAGCAGTAGGAAAACTGTATTTTAGTATTGGACCATACTCTATTCTGTTTGCTACCTGTGACAGTGTTGATCACTTTGAGCATGAATTAGTCTTTTTTATTCACCAGGTGTTTGTGTCACTTTTTCACCACAGTTTACCAAAGAAGCTCATCAGCCATCCTTTGCCTGATTTGTTATCAACCAAAGTTCACTTCTTTATCTCGACACATGTGGCTCTGATTGCTTCTTGAAGCTAAGGATGTTTGTAAAACGGCGCTTTGCCTCGTTTTTAGGGGGGGATAAACAGATGAATGCGTAGTTTGAGGAGGAAGGTTGTGCCACTTTTATAGTCCTGGTTTATAGGCCTCTTCCAGATTCTTGGAGGGACTTCAAAACAACAACATGCCCCCATTTCACACCGGCTCCCTCCTCTCCGTCCCGCCCTCTGCCCTCCTCCCCCTGTCCCGTTCACCAGGTCAAAGGCAGGTCAGGGGTTCAACTGTAAGTTTAAGCCTGTTTTTGTTTCCGCTATGGGGGAAAAACAGACACCTCCAGTGTGGCAGGAGACTCCCACCTCCATTTGACCTCCTGTTCACCTCCTCCAACTCCTCCTCAGCTTGTCGTCAATTCTGCCGCCGCTCCACCATGCCCCGCTGTCATTCCACTGCCCCCAGTTTGTCTTCACTGACAGGCAGCTGTGTGTGTCTTAGGGCTCAATAAACGACTACTTGGGCAGATTAACTACCAACTGGCAAATTAAAGAATTTAAAGTTCACTGTTTAAAAGTTGATGTAATTTCTTTTGTAACCGAAAGCACAATTTGGCACGTTTGGAAGTGGTTTGTGTTTTGGAAAAACTTTGTTAGCACCAAATGAGAGTGATCCATTATTGCTTTTTGGTCTGGTTCCTTTTGGGTTCACACTGAACTCTAATCAGCAATCTACAAGTTGCATAAAGTAGTGAACTGACAAATTCAAAGGATTTTTTTTTTAAAATTTACTCCATTTCGTTGAGTTTAAATGATTTATTTTATCGTCACCAAAAGCTTAAAAGTAAATTCTTGCCTGTGTGCATTCAAAAGTGTCCTGAACTTAATGTTTTTGCTACAAATTGTGCAGATATAATCAAGGAAATGTAGTGTAACACGATGGATGAAAAGGGTGGCATTACTGGCTGTCTTTATTTGGTCCACAATTAGTGTCGAGACTTCGTGTCTGTATTACAAGTACAACATTTTTAAGAAAAGCTGACATGCTTGTGCCAGCTCTCTGGACTTGCAATGCTCTCAAAGTCCTAACAGAGCTCTGCTACAGTAGTAAAACTCACAAGGCACAAATCAAACGAGTGCATGATGAACATAAATTCTGCACACATTTTAATACTTTTCAGGATCTTAGCAGGTGGTTAACATTTCTATTTGCAAGCTGTGAAATGTTACCACAAACATAGTTCTTCTTTGTGTTTCGTTGCAGGCTGGGCCCATGTGGTTTGTGCCCTTTACATACCTGAGGTGGAGTTTGCTAATGTCTCGACTATGGAGCCTATAGTGCTCCAGTCTGTGCCGCATGAGCGCTACAACAAGGTAAGAGACCGTGTCTATGCATTTAGACATCAGAAAAACACCTGCAATGTAGAATTGTCAGGAAATAATTGTGTCCTTGATTTGTAAAGTTGTGTCTTTACTGTGTCTGTGTGTGTAGACGTGTTATATCTGCGAGGACCAGGGCAGAGAGAGTAAAGCAGCCACTGGGGCCTGTATGACCTGCAACAAACATGGCTGCAGACAGGCATTCCACGTCACATGGTGAGACTCGGTCACGTCACATTAACCTCACTTTACAAAGATGGTTCTTGTTTCTGAAACGATTCGCTCAAACTCAAGACTTGTAGATTTGCTATACTGTGCATGTTGAGATGATCATGTATTTCAGTAGTGTAACTTCTTGAAGCTTAAAATGTATATAAAAAAACTATTTCTTGCTGATGTTTTTACCACCAACACGAGCCTTTACATTAGGTTTTTCTAGTTGCTTGTCTTTGAGTAGTTCAAGAGTAGTGGATTTGAAACTGTAATGAAAACAGGCTGCAAACCGAGCTTTCAGTTCTTCTTCCTTTTTCCCAAATCCTATTGTTTCATGTTAAGTATTTGCTTTTACTTTTTTAACTTTTACAGTGGTACAACGTTTAAACATACACAGGGCTCCAGACTACGAACATTTTGGGCGCATATGCAACCTTTTTTTTCAGTGTGTGTGAGTAAAAATTTCAAGTGGTCTCATTTGTGCGAGTGAATGATGATCATTAAGTTGTTTTGTTGTCACTTTAATGAGCACAGACAGCTACTGCAATAGCCATAGTGGTACAAAGTACAACTTTTATATCTTCCATAGCTCGTTCTGTCTTTTTCTGCCTAAAACGTGCTATTAAGCTGTTGTGTGTTTCTCAACCAAAACTGAGGAAAGAAGAGGCAGAGGACCGTATCAGACATACCTGATGATCAGAGTGTAGGTGCAGGAAGGAAGACACTGAACTTCAGCAGCACGGATGCAAAATTGAATCATGTTATGGAAATTTCCAGGAATTTTATTGAAAGTTTCTAGGATTTTTGTAGAAAATTCCCTGAAGTTTTATGGGAATTTTCCAGAAATTTTATTGGAATTTATCCATTATTTTCCAGAAATTTTATTGAAATTCTTCAAGAATTTTATGGGAATTTACCTGGAATTTTGTGGCAATTTTCCAGGAATTTTATAAGAAAGTTTACAAGAATTTTGTGGAAGTTCCTCAGAAATTTCATAAGGATTTTCCAGAAATTCTATGGAGATTTTCCGATTATTTTATGACAATTTTTGTGGATATTTACTTTGTGGATATTTACCCGGAAATTTCTGGATTTTTCAAGAATTTGATGGCAACTTTCTGGGAATTTTCTGGGAATTTTCCTGGAACCATATGGGAATGTTATGTGAATTTTCTGTGAATTTTCCATTAAAGTTTTATTGGGGGAAAAAAATATTTCCATGAAAGTTTCTACGAAAAACAGAAAATTTCCAGGAAAGTTTATCTGATTTGTTTGTTTTGTTTTATTTAGCTAATGAATTTAAAATATGTGGCTTAAATTGAATGAAAAAATACATAAATAATAATAAAAAAATAAACAGAAAAATGTGCTGTGCAATGACAGATAAGAGTCAAATTCCTTGTTTGTGTACAAACTTGGGCAGTAAAGTTGATTCTGATGCACAGGTAGCTACTGCAGGATATTGTGGTTTGAAAAAAGTCCTAATTCTTCCACATTGTCTCAGTCTCTCCATGCTAGACGTCAGTCAATTTCACTGTTGACTGTGATCCAACGATGAAACGATCTACAGCTTATTCTGTTACATAACCCAGTGAGGAGAGAGGAGGAGGCTGGAAGAGAGGGAGAGGTCCGATACAGCTGGTGATGAAAGTGTTCAGGTGCAGGATGGAAGATCTCGACTGAATCGGTTAGAAGAAGAAAAACAACCAGTCATGAAGGTTCCGATTTTAACAGCGATCACAGTTTTAACTAAATAAACACGATCGACTGTAGTATTGACATTTAAGATCTGATCCACTCATAGAAAAGTCTTCTATGCAGAGTTGCTTCACTGTAGCTATCGTGTGAGGCGTTTAGGGAACATCGGTAAAATGTAGTATTTACCGATAAGCAAATGTTCAGTGTTTAGTCTGTGCCCAGTTTATGACCGACATCACAGGAGGACTGGTGACAAAATAAATATATTTTCAGATTAAAACCTTTTACAGATATGAAGTCTTCTGTCACTGAAAGTCAATGCAGCATAACTAGGTTAAACAAAAGCAGCTGTTCATCAGCATGCATGGTGGATTAAAAGCTGTGGCAGCGCTGAACCAAAATAAGGAGGTGGGGGTGGGTCGACTAAATCGTTGGTAGCACCAATGTTACCAGTGCAAAAGTTAATCTGGAGCCCTGATGCATGTTGAAACATTATCGTTCTACTGTTTTTCACATACATTGTTCTTTTTTACACTTTTTCCCACCACAGTGCCCAGTTTGCGGGGTTGTTATGTGAGGAACAAGGATCAGACGCAGACAATGTCAAATACTGTGGATATTGCAAATATCATCACAGCAAATTGGTGAGTGTCCTCTCAGATTTGTTTTCTAAGGATTGTTTGCCTTTTCTAATAGTCTAACCTATGAATTCACTAGATGCTATAATAATTTCTACTTACCTGAAAAAACAGATTTGTAGCCTAAGCATGCTTCTTGAAATGTGAAAACGAATCACTTTTTTGTGTCTGCTGATTTGGTATT
Source organism: Acanthochromis polyacanthus (assembly GCF_021347895.1). NCBI lineage: Eukaryota > Metazoa > Chordata > Actinopteri > Pomacentridae > Acanthochromis > Acanthochromis polyacanthus. Next base: position 16,252,787 of record NC_067132.1, on the reverse strand, counting down.
AAGTTCAAACTAATTAATTTGACTCTACTAAGTGTGTATTGAGGGTTGTAGCAGCTCCAGTGTTTGTTGCACGTGCCTCTCTTCTGTGCTTATTAACATTTTTTAAGATATATTGATGCATTTTCTGTTGTATTAACTACAAGCAGAGATACCTACAGAGACATAACACAGCATACTGGTTCACTTTGAATACAATGAGGAATAAATTTCATCTAGTGAACTTCACTGCTCTCTCACAGGTGGCCCACCATCACTCCTTCTGCGTAATTTTTCCACTGTCTCCATCTCTCTTATCCCTCCTCATGTGGCTGTCCCCGCCCTGAGCATCACTCTTCTGTTTTCTCCACATCCTTCACCCCACTTTTTCAAACCTTTCCTTTCATAGCCATTTCTCTTTCCCAGTCAACCTCCTCACTCAGTCAGCGTCCGGTCTCTGCTGTCACCTGCTATTTATCCCCTCCATCATCTTCTTTTTCTGGACCAGCGAATCCACACCACCACTGTTTTCTTCCCGTCCACCTTTCTTTCCATTATTAGATTGCAACCTCCACTTCTCCGTATACTTGTCCTGAGCCCTGGCGTTTTAGTCTGTATTTTACTGCAGAGTCAAGCAGGGATAATCACGCCTTAATAGCTGCTAATATATTTCAAACATTTTGGAAAATCCCATTTCAATTATTTCTTTCATCAGTTTCAAACAAACTTGGCTTTTCAGTCGGCACTGTCGCCAGTTTTAGAAGGCATTTTTTACATTTTTTTCCTAATACATAGAGATACAAATTAGTGATGAGTGTATTTTTTTACCTGCTTTCTTATTACAGTAATAATTATTTTACAAGCAGTGAGAATTCATCCCTAAATGGCAGATTACTATTTTCTTGTCCGTGATCACAGCCCTGCCTTAATCTGCTTTCAGTTGTACACAGCCTCCTCTGACTGTGCACCCAGCATAAAGCGATAGGTGAATAGCCCGCTATTGTGAAGAAGAATTTAGTCGCACAAAGGGAGGGATGAAAAGGCATATCAACACAAAAATGCAACAACTGGATATGCAGAGGAGGTGTGTTTTCAATACACACAATCACTAAAGAGATCACCTGTTGTGTTCCTCTCAATAGTCAAGACATTTGTTCAGGTTCATTCAGCACCAGTCGGGAGAGGGAAGAAAATACAACAAAAAAGACTGTGCCTGAGCTATTATGGTTTGTGGAACTGTGGTAGGATGGAACGGCAGGACAGACTTTATGGTGTTAACCTACACACACACACACACACACACACACACACACACACACACACACACACACACACACACACACACACACACACCATTTTCCAATGTTAACAAATGCTGATGGAAAGACTCGTGCTGTTCCATTGATTACAGTGATGGTGTATGAATTGCTTTGGATGCTGGGGCATAATGTCATTAAGCTGGGACTGTATGGATGACAGAAATGTATGAGAGGGAATCGATGATGAAGAAAGCAATGTCGCCAGCTGAATGGATTTCATAAAATACCACTTGATGGATGTTTACGCCGTGTTAGCAACATATGGTATCTGAGTGGACTTAGTCGCCAAATCTAATTTCGAACTTAGATTACCCTCCTTTAGTCTTGACTAGAGAGGATTTTCTGTTTGGTTAGAGGTTTCATTGAGGCCAGGTGTGACTAATTTTTCCTTTATTTCGCAGTACTTTAAGTGCGTCCGTGGGTGCATTGCTCTGGGTATTTCTGGTTGTGTCTGGTTTTCTTTTTCTCTTCTGACAATGATTGGCTAACCTTGTTGTGTAATCCTCTGTCATTAGCCGTGAACCCACGTTTTAGATGGAATTGAAGAACTAAGCGGCAGAAGTTCATTCTGCCCGTTTATTCTTTAAGCTTGTTGAATGATAATTTAGTATTTAAGAGATTTTACAAGCAGTAATTTATAAGCTCTTTATTGTGTGTTGAGCAACCACATGGTTGTGTGAAAATGTCATTTCTGAATAGGAGGATGTTGTCATGTGACTAAGGAAGTGACCTGTATGTGCGGCTGAAAGAGAAGGATGTATCCCATGATGCACCAGGTTGACTCTGAGTGGTGGAAATACAGTTTGTGGTCATAGATTTGTATTTTTGAACACAAGGTGGGTGAATACAAGTCTCGATCAGTGCTTGGAGGTAGCAGGGTTGTAATTTCAGGATGTAGTTGTTATCACCATGGCAACAGATTCTATGAGCAAGAGGAAGCTGGCTTGACCTGAAACCAGCAACCAGTGTCTGTCAGAGATGTTCCAGCAGGTCTCATGGTTTAGTTTGGACAAAAAAAGTTACAAAACATTAAAACGCAACGTGTGGTTACGTGTGCTTTTGCTGTTGTCTTTAGCCCTTATTGGTTTTCTGTCATGGAGTAATGATGTTTTACACTTGATTGACTTTTACACTCATTACCATTTGGTTCTGTAAAGAATGGCTTTTTCAGCAGTGGAGGTATGTTTATTTTATTTTTTTTAAATTTAGATACTTGCTGCCAATGTGCCTTTTTCTCAAAGGTGACCAGTAAGCATACTCCTGTAACAACTTTTGTAAGCAATGCTTCCATGTTTTTTGACTGATTTTAAATTTTCAGTTGTCCCTGAGTTCAGTCAGCCTTTTTTTTTTTTTAACATTTGACTTTATTTTATATATTTCTTTTTTGATATCATAGTTAATTTTTGGTCTACTTTTGGCCTTCTTTCTGTGGACTTCATCCAGTAACTTGGAGTTCCTCTTTACCTTTTAGCGAAGGAGCAGGGGCCGTGGTAGTAGGTCTCAAAGCATAAGTGACTCTTCCTCTCAGTGTATGGATAGACCCCCAGACCAGGACAAGAAGGTAAGACAGCCCTCAGATCTTACCCTATCTATGCCTCCCACCCACGACTGTGACTCCACCAGAAACATATGCCCTCACTGTCACGTTCTCACTGTGGAGGGACAGGCAAACACACAGCAGAACCGTTGATCAATAATCATGCGGAGTGGCTTAACTATGCAGTATAGCATAATTTAGTGAAGTCCCAGAGGACATACTCTTGTTTAAATTAATAAGGTCAGTGGAAAAGGCCATGTGTAGATTTCAATATCTATTGAAGACCGTGTCTACGCTACTGTATCTTACATGTAGAAAATTACCCACCTTGGGCCACGAACATGACTCTAAGGTCGAATGCTTTTAGCAGAGTGAGAATGAAATATTTTGAAATGGATGTTTGGCCTTGAATGTAAGTTATTTGGTATGTTAAGTGAATTTAAATGAATTAGTGCTTTCCTATAGAAAAACCTATGCTCCAGATATTCTGGTTTTATAGCATGTTAACCTGAGAGTTAGGAATAGAAACATTTCTCCTATCTCAAAACATAACCATGTCTCCCATCATTTTTCCGTTTGAGGTACTTAAAAATCACAGAAGTCCTTGAATTTGATGTCCAAGCGAGTACTGAAATTGTGTTTTCTAGACCCAGCAGCAGCTGTTTTTGCATTGACTTGTAGCTGCTAGTAGGACTGCAGCCCACCTGTGCCCACCAGTGATTACAGCTGTTAATGAATACTACATTAGTGTGACTTAATAAGTCATGCGTGTTAGCTGAGCATGTAATCACATTGTGTGTAAAATCAGAATTTACAGGCGGTGTCAAGTCATCTGTTCCACTTTTTTGTCGTGTGCACCAAGCGCTTGGTAGGACAGGCCCGATTGATGATGTGAATCTTAACAAAACATTTGCCAGCTTGTGTCAGAGTTTATTAAGCAGGTAAAGATATTTCGACACAATATAGACATATATAATTTACGAAAATAAACATAACTGTCCCTTCACAGTTGAGGTGTTTTGAGAGAGCGTAGCGTTTTCTGTTCGCTGTCATTGATTCTCCCCACCAAACTCTCCAACAGTGTGTCCTGTTTGGACGGCTCTTTGAAATGCATCCATCCTCACTCTTTGGGGTATCAATCACTGGGAAGAGTTTAAATAATCATATCAAAAGCATTCGAGCAAACAAAGGACTCTGATGGGAATGAAACAAGCAAGAACAACTACTTAATCTACTCGGGCAGTTCAGGCCAGAGCTTTTGTGTGGATGTGTGTGAAAACGTTTTAGCCAAGGCCGTCTTGGTACAAATCACCTAAACTGACGGCAAGCGTCTCTTTCTCTCTAGAATCGTTATCTGCGGAGAATAAATGTGTTTAGGGATGTCCCTATCGAATGGATTGTTGGAATAGCTTGAAGCCGGAGCTTTTCATTGCAAACAATAATGGCCACACCAAGTAGAGACTGTGAGCCTTGAACCTTTAATGTGGGGGGGGGGGAAAGGAAAAAAAATCATTTAAGTGTTTATTTATAATTAACAGAAAAGCAAATATGCTGTGAAAATGTCATGAGTAAGCTCCAATTAGAAAGTTAATGGTTTTCCATTTGCAGCAGAAACAATAAGAAAAAATGTCTAAATTGTTTTTTTTTTACAAAAATATTAACAAGTAATGCTTTAATTTTGTCTTTTCTTTGTGTTATTTCAGTGCTGGCTTAGTGTTTAAAGGTTGTATAACAGAGAATGGATAGATGCACGCTGAAAGTAATTCTTGATCCTGCAGTTCTTCACCCCATTCTAAAATCTAAAGAAGTCAGCTTCTGCATCAAGGCTGTTTTTGTTTTCTGATTGACATAAAAAGTAATTGCACCACTTCCACTGAATGAGATTCTCATGTTCTGATGAGATGTTGCATTTATTTTTAAACCAGTGTTTATGCAGCTCAAGAGAATTACTTGGTGATGCTGTGCCAAAAAAGCCTTTTGATGATTTGAGTTCCCTTTCCCCTCGTAATTCTTTATTTTTGAGAGAAAAACATGACATAAGACAAGAGATTTTACTCCTTATTCACTCGTCAAGCAGTTTGTGGTGTTCAGACTGAGTACTTAGAATTCTGTGTGCCGTTATCTGTGTACTTGGTCGTTGTGTTTGCCAGTGCCAGCTTCAGGGTGTGTGTGTGTGTGTGTGTGTGTGTGTCTGATTAGCATTAGAGCATCCCCCTCCTCTCTCACTTAAACACATGCGCACATCAACACAGGCCATCCAGATTCTTGGGTCAGAGATCAGTGTGCTCAGATTCGCGTGTGTGTGTGTGTCTCCGTCTAAACTCCACACATGCATTTGTTATGTGGTTTGGAGGCTCAGACGTATACCCACCTCTTGTTAGACCCTGCAGTCAACCTACAGCAGGGGCTTAAAGATCCCCCACACTGGTCGCTTAGAAAAGGCCCGCAGGAAACACACACATCCATACATACACACACAATGGCTAGTCAGAAATCCTGCAGGAAGCCGCACAGGGGAATTCCTGCCAGGCCAGGGCAGATTATTTTCCTCTTTACTTCCTGTTCCTCCCTTTCTACCCGTCTTCCCTCGCCTCTCCTCACCCCTCTCTCTGTCTGAACTCCCCCTCCCCCGTCGTCCTCCCGAGGCCATTGTGCTGAATTGTGAATGATTTAAAATATGTGCTATATCAAATCATTAACAGACAATACCTCATCATAAGCGCTTTATCTGTTAAATAAGATGTGAAAATGTAATTAATTTTGATTTCTTATTTATGAATGTTACAGTAAAGAAAATTATTTTATTCATCTTGCACATTTTATATGGACAGAAACAGAATAGAGTAGAAATGGCTTAAATTATACATCATAGAAACACACATATTATAAGAAAATATAAGACAGGAATGGAACACGTGCTGCTCAAAGGCCTGTTTGATGATTCCACTAACTGAGAAGTCACCTAAATATTCTGTAGTTTAGATAATATCTTTTTAAGATGATTGTTAAGCACAATGCTGGAAATTTCTCTGGCAACTAAATGTGACAGTTTGCTTCTTTTTCTCTGTCTGTTTTAAGCCATCATGTCTTGAGGACTTGCAGTATCGGTTTGAATAGCCAGACAGTGGCCCATTTTAGTCAGAATTTGCTTCTTTTTCCCTGTTTTGCTTGATTATGTGTTGAATACTACTTATTACTACTTTGAATAGCCAGATAAAGTTCCATTCCAGGCAGTGTTGAAGTACAAATAAAATCGTATGAGGAAATTTGAGGTATATGCTGTGATATTAGAGTGATTTTAGATATGCAAAAACATAAAAATATGATATACGTTCTAAAAGTACATAACAATTTTACATTGTCAGTTAGACAAAATAAGTAATTGGAAGACCTTAGTAGTTATTTAGGAAGCATTTGGTCACCCTGTTCTGTTACTTTATAGACAAAATGATCAATCACTGCCTTAAAAAAGGGCAGATGAATTAATAATAAAGAAAAAAATTGCTTTAGTGATCATTTTAGTGAGCAAAATTTGAAGCCCATGTGTACCAAGAGACCAAGGAAACTTCCAGGCACGTTTTGAGCGCTGTGAAGACACGGTTACAAGGAAATGCGTTTCTATCATGAAAAGTGAGTTTCCCTCCTCAGGGCCCCGTGATCAGCATTTGACGTAGACAGAGAGGATTTCAGCCCACTGCTGAATCGCTCATTGTTCGAGGAGTTTGTTGATAAATAGACACGGCCATCTTTGTCCGCCACCACTCATATTTACCCCACACAGCCTCAAAGAGCACTCGGACATGTCAAATGATCCGGCCGCTAATGGTCAGCAACGGAGAAAGAGAGGAGAGAACATGCTGAAAGGCTTTGTCTCCGCCTGTATAATCAATTGACCTGATTGATAAGAATGTGTCAGGCTTACATTGTGCGTGTGTTATGTTTCCCACGCCCAGTGCTGTGGGTCCTCGAGTGTGTGTGTGTTATCCGACCCTCTCTGCTCTGCTTCTGTCCATCAACACCTACCTCTGGAATGTTAATGAAAAACAACAAGGGAATCCCAAAGAATTTACCTCGGTGTCACTCTCCCTCTCTTTCCGTTATTATAATGTCTTTTTGTTGCAGTGGAGGCTGTTTCGTTAATTTCCTCCCTTTATAAACTCACTATCTCTACCTCGTGCTCCTGTTTTTCCCCCACTTCCTGTAGCCAATTTAGAGTATAAGCACAATTCTCTAAAGTAGTTCTCAGTTGTTTGATGAGGCGGCAGCAACTTCTGCAGTGGTGTGACTAATTTATTGAGCAAAAAGGGAAATATTAGCTGGTTTCCTCTTTTATGACATGCAAAGTTGTTGCTGTTTGCTTTTAAAAATCATGATAAATAGATCAAGTTGTTTTTTTTTAAATGTTGGTCTAACAAAACAAACAATTTGAAGGTGACACCTCAACGTGGGTTTAGGGAAATTGTAATGGATTTTTTTTTTTGCTGTTTTCTGACCAATTATAGACAAAACCTGACTAACTGAAAAAAATTGTGGGTTTGAAACATGAAAACGCTGTTTCAACCCACAAAATATTTTAAATGTCAGTGGAGATCGTTAACATCCAGAAATATCAATTTATTTCAGCGAAGAGCTCAAACTTGATGCTGACTGGTGTGTACAATTGACCATAATGATTTTAACAACTTTAAGCAACTTAAAGGGGAAAGAAGAGGAGAAAACTTTCTGTTAGGAAAATAATCAATGCCGTGGCCTATTTTAAAGTTTAGCACATCCTCTGGAGTGTACGCATTGACAAAACTCCTAACCGCTGAGCGTTAGCCTTAGCGGAAGCCAGCGTGCAGAGAGGCCACAGTGGAGCTGCTATCTCCTGATGTGGCTGTTGATGTCTGTTAACTGCCACTCATAGAGGAAGTCTGTCGCAGGCCTCCATGCAATCAGTCCCCAACGAAACCCTGGTGGAGGGGGGGATGGGCTTTTTCCTGGTGTTTCAGAGTTGTCATGACACTGAGCGTCGCAAGCATGTTGAGTCCCACGGCGTCTCTCAGGATCGCTGCATATTTTCACTGCCTATCTCCACGAGTGTGTGTGTGTGTGTGTGTGTGCATGCGACTGCGGTGTCCATGTAAAAAGTGTGTGCGATCGTACGGGCACCTGTCTGCTTACACGCTCGTGCAGGGGAGGTGTCGGGGTGCGGGGCGTGCATGTGAGGTGTAAATGCGCTGGCACCCAGTCGCCACCTCAGGGGTGCGAGAGGAGGGTGGCAGCGTGCCTGTTTGCAAGGGTGTAAATTGAGCTCTGATGGTCCAAGAAGAAGGATATGATTGGATGAAACGTCGAGACCTTGTGCGCTTCAACATGAGGCACTTAGGCACACTCTTCTCTATACCGCAGCATGCTAAATTCCTGTTCCCTCCTGCCCCGTTTTTTTTTTTATCTCTCTCCCATCACTCTCTTTGTTTTTGTGGCTCTCCAGGCTTTCATCTCGGATTGAGCCTTTGAAATGCAGTACTCTTTCTTTCTCTCAACCAGACACACACACTCTCCTCTTCTGTGCTCATATCCTAATAACTCATACCTTCGTTTCTTTTATTTTTGACATCTCTGTGGCTGTTATCTTCCCCAGACGCTTCAGTATATTGTCCAAAATGTCTCTATATTCATTTTTTCCCCAGTGCTTCTAATTATCCCAAGGACTAAAAGACATTATTTTTTCTTTCTTTGTCTGTCTTTATTACTCTCCTCCCTTCGGTCATGTGTTGAGCTTCTTTACTAATCGTCTTTTCTTTTTGTAACTCTCCATCTTCAGAAACACAAGGAGCGGGACAGGCACAAACCAAGACACAAGAAAACCGCCATGGACATGTCACCCTCCCTTGTCCTTCCAAATATCATGGTCCCAGAAAAGGTGAGGGCACTCCTTAGCGGTTTTCTCTCTTTTTTTTTTAAACCTTGATACACTTTGTTGATCATCTGTATCTGTCACACATCCTGTCCTCCTGTTGACTTTTCCTCTAATTTTGCTCCTACCTGTTTCAATTGCTGCTGTTTTGATAATTTTCCTTCCCTGCTCCTGTGCTTCTCTTGGTTTCTGGTCTGCTTTTTTTTCTTTAATCTTCATTTTCTTTCATTGTTTTCTCTCTCTCTTTTTTCACCTTCCTCCTACAGACCTACAACAGTGGCAACTCCGGGGGAGGCGTCACGTCTCTACCAGCATCCTCGCAGAAGCGACTGGACGACAGCAGCAGCCGATTCACCAACGCCAACTTCCAGGAAGTGTCGTCCGCTCACTCTGGCGGCGGTTCCAAAGACGGCTTGGCGGCAGACACCGGGAAAGTGGCATCTGAGGTGAAGAACAAGAAGAACAGCGGCGGAGGTCACGCAGTGGGACAGAGGGGAGGCCGCAAGTCTCTCACCTCCTCAGGGAAACCCCTCCCCTCCGCTGTGGTCACCATGGCAACCTCGTCTACATCTGCCTCCACTTCCACTGGGCCTTTCCATCAAGGTGAATTGATAGCTGCAAATGATCTTATATGTTAATGTTCTCACAGCTGGGAATTAACCCCACAGTTAGAAAAATGACAAATCATCTGGTGTTTCTGCTCTGCCCACCCAACCGTAACACAACAAGTGCAGCAGTGTTCTTAAAACCTAAATAAGCACATGATTCGTGTCTTTTCTGGGTGCATGTCCATGTGCTGTGTCATTGACAACACCAGCCTTCTGTGTGTGGCCGTGATAACAGTTTCGTCTCAATGGGCCTCTGGCTCCTGTAATCTGGGGCCCTGTCTGGGAGAAACCAACACACACAAACACAGGCAGAAAGAACATGTGGGGAGGTCACGACCTGAAAGGAGTCAGCGTTCGCATTGAGCTCCTGTGTTTTGTGTTGTGAAAACCTTGAAGCATGTGTCAGGTGTGTGTTTGTTTGCGTGCGTCTTGTAGAGAAGTTGTGTATATGTTTGAGCAGCTATCCACCGGCGTGACACTTCCTCTCATGCATGGGAGGACTGACTGCAGCGGATCAAGAGCACAAGGGCAGATAAAATGCTTATTTTGGTTATCTTGTTTCTGCTGCCTCCCATGATGACAGAGAGTAGTATGGAAACTTTTCCAGCCGCAATGCCTGTTTTCTTAGTTAATTCTTCCATCCTCTGTTGATTCCCTGTGTTCTGTATCTTTCTTGTCCTTTCTATGTCTGGGATTAACTGCATTTTTCACTTTTTTCTGTCCTTCTCCCAGGCCTCCTGTTGACCAGTGCCAGCAAGACTGCTTCTGCTCCTTCCTCTTCAGACTTCCTAAGTTTCTCAGATTCATCATTGCGTCCCGGAGGTGGAACTACCTTCTCCTCCCCACCGTCTTTCAGCAGCTGCCTTGTGAAGCCAAGCTCAGAGGGAGGAGCTTCAGAGGGAACTACAACCCTCTTTGGTTCTCTCATGTCCGCTACCTCTGCTTCTGCAGGTGCCACATTATTTTGAAAACCCTTTATAATGTGGCTTAGATGAATAATATCGTCATAATTTTATTCATAAAAGCTGCTGAAAAATGCTAAACTGTTAAGGTATTGTAGACTTGAAGCTAAAATGTTCAATTCTGCTCTTCTTCATAACTGCAGTGGGTGGAAAGCTGTATGAGAATTCTCACAGCCACACAGCAAACGAGACGACGAGCCTCGTCGGGTCCACCGGCTACAAACGGCCTCAGCCCGCCGGCACAGGACTAGGCATCGGTGCAGCAGCCGCAGGAGCCGGGGAAGATGGGGTGAAGAAGAAAAAGAAGGGTAACTGGCGAAACAGATTTGGACCTTGCTTTACCACAGATGTGAAGCCTTCGGAGCCAGCTCCTTCCCTAACCCTGCCCACCTCCTCCACCGCCAGCACCTCCTCCTCCACCGCTTCCCCTTCCTCCTCTTCATCCACGACGCTCTCGGGCCGGCCAGGCTTAGTCTCCAGCAGCGGTTTAGGCGTCGGAGTGGGGGGAGGAGGGGAGAGGGGGCTGGGGGTCATGGGCGTCAGCAGTGGGATTCAGAAGTCCCCGTCACTCCTCAGGAATGGGAGTTTGCAAAGCAACAGCAGCTCCACAACCACGGGGTCAGGTAAGGAGGACACGCCAGCGTAACGCAAAACACAGCAAGGTTTCCATTTGGTCGAGATTTGGAGACAATGAAGTCTCACACAGATTTCAGTGTAAGAAATACCGTCTCAGATGCCTTTGTCTGTCAGGGAGCTGAGATGAAAAACCCGGCCGGTTTAATTCATGATTTATCTGCCACTTGTGACCTAAACACAACGATCAAAAGGAAAGTAGCTCATGTGAGGTGGCGTTGTAGCGCTTCTTTTTCTTCCCAACCAGCTCCTGACTTGCTATTCATCACTAAAAGCTGATGAATTAAAATGAAAATGTTTGTGGATAGCGTCTGTGCTACATATTATTAACATTACCAAACACAAAAGGCAAGGAATTGACCCACCTTTGTAATTGGCTCCTCGTACGCGAGCGTGTGTGTGTGAGAGTGTGTGTCTACGTGTTATTTGCTCACACACGTGGACGTGGTGTGTATGTTTTTTCATCGTGTTCAGTTGCTTGGCAACTGTCTTTATGCTTTGGAGTTCCCCTCTGCTGATGGAAATGGCTCAGTACAGCCCACACATCCCACATCTCCCCTTTCTTCCAGAATCATCACCCCTTTGTTTCTCCCTCCTGCTCTCAGCTGCTCTCGCTTACCTGCATTCTGCTCATTCCTCAAATCTGTACACCTGTTGATGCTTTATGCAGCTGGAGGTATAAGCATGTTTGCATCGATGCATATAAATGTGGTACATGTGAAGCGTGATGTATGCGTGCTTATTATAAATGAAGGAAAAAATGTTACAGACGCGCTGATCGAGCCCACATCCATCAGTGGTCAGTAAGATCAGCTGTTGCTTCTGACTCTTTGTCTCCAGCTTGTTTTTGATGACTCCTAATGCTAAAATATTAATGCATTTTCAATAGTGGCATTAATTTCAAGTGATTGATTACATCTTGTTAAATTACATTTATTCTAAATCTTCAAAAGCTGTAATTAATAATAGACGATATCACTCTGCACCAGATGGGATGGACTGGAGCATCCACTGAATGCAGAGACTCCGTAGTAATTATGTTGTTTTTCTACAAAATAGTGTTTGTAAAATATTAAAAATGATGACATTGATAACTAGGGGTGAAACACTAAGTTGATTCACGTGGGAAAACGTGTTGCTAGGTATTTTATAGTGTGGCTGTCTTGATTTTTATTGTATAGGAAGCTTATTTTTATTGGTGATTTAGTGTTTTTTTTTCACGGGGATTTTATGTCTGTCTTTGCTTGGTGTTACATTTGTTGCAATTTGCTATTGGCCTCATTTTGACAGAAAATAGTTTCTACACGTATAGCGCTTTCAACATCATGTTACATCATATTAAAACAACATGAAATACAACACATTTGGCTGTCTGTCAAGTCAGAACCATTGTATCCATTCAAAGCCTCAAATTTATTGCTAAGTGTGCTCAGGCAGAAGGTGTCTCTCTCTCATTCCCTCTCTGTAAATATTGATCTTCTGTCGGGGCATTCCAAGGTGTGTTTAGTGGACGTTTTATGTTTTAGTGGTTTTGATTATGAGTTTGTGAGAACTGCTTCTATTTATTTTCAGTATATAATTTTTTGCAGCAGTGGTGGTTGAGAATAATTGTGTTTGTGATTACACGTCCATCTCAGTTTCTGACGCTGGTGCTTTTCCCCCGAAGCGGTTGTGGCGTTTTCTCGCCGCAACTGTTGAAAGAAAATAGGGCAAACAGTGGTGGTTACGTATGGACTGTGCATCGTGTGTGTTTGTGAGAGCGCGAAAGAGAATCGTGTGTTCTTGGTCTTACTGTAAATATTTAGCTAAGGGTTAATGCAGGGCAGTAATGGGGAGGATCTTGGCGTTTACCCCCCCCCCCTTCTATCCTGTCTGCTGATGGATAGATAGTTAGCCTGATAGATATGTGTTGGTGGGTGGGGAGAAGCAAGGGGTTAGATTTTGGCTAGGTTAATGTTTGATGGCAGTGGGGTCACTGATGGGACGGACGAGCTAGTCGAGCGCAGGAGGTTTGGTTTGTGGGGGAGGAAAGATGTTGGGTGGAGATGAATTTATTCAGAACAGCAGGAGTGTGTGAGAAACCGGACAAGAAAACCAAAGACTTATGACTAGTGCATCTATTAGCTCATTTATTTGATCGTATATTTAAATGTAAGACTTTTCCTTATCCCAGGGAAATTCTTCATAATTGTTACCGGCTTGGTCTCACATCTGCAAAACAACGTGAGGGGAAACTGTGAAAATGGGGAAAATATTCCATGATCAGGATTTAATTTAAATACCAAATTAACCCTTTTATTAAAATAAAAATGCTGCAATTTCTCCTGTAATTCCTTCATAATTAAGTGTGCAGATAAAACACATTTTCCTATGTAGGTAAAATAAATATCTGCATTAGAAGACATTTTGTAGAGCTTTGTGAATAAGAATATTTTTTGCCACAACACATTTATTATTGATTTACAATTTTCATACTTTAGCTGTGTGAACACTGTGGCGGTTAAGCTTTAAAATACTTTTGGGGAAAAAGGAATTCAGTCAAAACAAAGATTGTTAAATGCTTGATGGCAACGAAAAACACACACACACTCACATATATATTTGACTGTATAATTGAAGTTGACTGAACAAATACACATAGCGTGCAGAAAACTTCCAACAATCAACATATTTGAAAATTAAAAACAGTTTCCTTTACATTAAAAAATATTGTATGTTTATGTTTTCTTACCAATAAAGCGTGCCAAATCAGTGTGCCGTATTTAAGAATATTTTCACTGGAAATTGCAGTAGCTTCAACTTGAAACTGTGTATTTTTTTCCTGTTTATTTGCTCATAATCGCTGAGACTGTTGAGTTTGGTTGTCTGACTGTGTAACTGACGTGGCTTTATCAGTGCATTGCAAACCCACTTACATTTTGTGATATACACACGCTTTGAGACAAAGACAAGCACACACACTTGCATTGACAGTCCTCAGATTGGCTCTAGATACATTTGTTATGTTTGTAGCAAAAAAATCTCATATTAACGATAGTCTCTGCTGTCCATTTTTTATAAGAAGTGAATAAACGACTGCAGTTTTTCAACAAAACAAGCAACAAGACTGCAGTATTCAGCATTGTGTTTTTACTAAAATGGAAATTTTCTTTTAAAACTAAATTTGTAGCGAGTTGCTTTAGCGGTTTAACAACAGAATATGATGCCGTGCACTTGTTTTGGGTTTTTTTTTTTAGATTGGATTTAACCTTGCCTCAACAGAAAACATAGATTTCCTCTTGAGATAATACCAGCTTGAACTAATCAAGGTGGATATTTTTTAAGCTTACAGGCGTACCGAGCAGGAAGGGAAAAGGAACAGGAAAGTTGGGTGATGGAGGCCGCTGTGCTTCAGGGGCTTAACAGTATTGATCACACAAATAGGTTATAAGTTATACAAGCTCAGCCTCGTGTGTTAGAGGTGTGTGTGTGTAGAATGGGCTTTTTTTCTGTTCTTTGTCTTGTTTGGTGGTTCTAGAAGAAATTTTAATTGCATCAAAAGTACTAAATACAATAATAATCAGAACATTTGTAGTATTTGAAAATGCTTGTGCCACATTTGACTGAAAATACTGAGATTACACCGTCAAAATAAAAGCGTCTCACTTTGAAAAACAGGCTTTTGTCGATAGAAGAATTGCACATTTTTCAATGTATTGGATTTATTTTTGAAATGTGTTAATGCAGTCATGGGAATTCTTAAACCTGTGAATGTAGTCCCGCTTTTGAGATTTGGAGCAAGAATGTTTTCATTTAACATTTAGGAGTGAAAATGTTGACAGACAAATGAGTGACAAAAATATAATATACAGAAACTTTGCAAAATAAGACCAATGAAGTATTTATTTAGAAATTCCAATAATATTTTATCTTATTTTCGGCATGCATAATCAAGTTAGAATTAACGGGAAATAGTCATGGTTGTCTAAGGAAAATAAAGTAAAATTTACAATACACACATTTCTTATGAAGCCCCAGATTCTGCATTCATAAAGTGTGACTCTATTTTTGGGGACATTTTAATTAACTCCTGTATAATTCTACATTTATTGACAATTTGAATTAAAACCAACCTGTATTTTTCCTCATGTTTCTAGCACTGTTTTTGCACCACACTTCAGTGCATAACCCATTTCTTCAGTGGCATTAGCTAAACTCTGATAAATTGTTGGTTTGGCCTCTAATCCAGCTGCTCGGAATCTCTCAGGAGCTCATGCCCCCTGAGCCTCGGCAGCCCTGCTTTGGGTATCAATTTTTCTGGTGCATATTACAAAGCGTTATAAATAGTATGTAGGCCCATGTAGTGTTCGTATCTCTCTCTCTCCCTGCCTCCCCTCCCGCCACCCCTCCCCTCCTGGCACAAAGATCTCTTGTTCCCCCAGTGAATGCGTGCTGCCCTGAGCCATTCAGGCTTTTGTGAGGCTGAGGGGCCCTCTCTCCCCCCTCCACTGCCGGGGTCAAAGGGGGGCAGGGGCAGGGCTTATCCCTGGTTAGTGGGCGAGGAAGGAGAGATGGAAAGGGAGAGAGAGCGAGCAAAGAGATAAGAGAAAGGAGCATGTGTGGGTGTGTGAAAATAGAGCAATGTGTGTGTTTGGCTGAAGTATAACTAGATTTATAATTTAGATTTTGTAGTATCCGTCATTTTTAATATTTCTAATAAAATTGCGTGTTTTGTGTAAGCCCAAGACAAAGCACGGACAATAAATGGAGAGCGAGATCATCGTGTGTTCGACTTTTATGACGAAAATTATTGCTGTGTGTTTCTGTCAGTTTTAAATTTATTCTAATTCAGTTTTTCTGATTGTAAGGAAGCTAAATTACTCTACTGCACACTCAGACAAAGCTGAATGGTTAGCCGTCCATTTCATTTGCTAGTTTTGCTAATCTCACATTAAAGTTGTAAAGGTCAATGAACGTGCAGCTTGTTTAAAATTACTCTAATGCAGCAATTTCTCTGTTCCTGTTTCTTGGGTGATCAGTATTTCTAATTCATTGTGAGGAGATATTTTCATCGCTCTAGGTACTTTTTGTTTTTTTTTTTAAATAAAATTTTTAAGATTGACAGGTTGACATCAAATTAATAAGTGCTCAAATGAAATTGAATGTGCTCTCTCACATTTTATGAAAAAAAACCAATGTCCCAAACATCAGCACTAATTAAATATTTTAGAACAGTTTCAATGTCAATGACTCATGTTAGTGGGAAAAATGAAGGACTTCCTAATATCATAAATGATGGCTGCGTTCTATTGAAGTGTGACGGGAAGGCATGACAGCGAGTCAACATGCACAACAGCACGACCCTGACATTGAAACAACTAAAGGGATTTCAGCTATAATTATTTTTATTTGCACCTCTTGTACATTTGCGGTTATTATAGTCACTGAAATAGCATGACTATCTTTTCAAAAATCATTGTATTATTTAAGTGTTGTAGAGGATAAAGGCGACGCTGGTCATGTCTGTTCTCTCTCCACAGGTGTTTTCTCTGTTGCCGATGGGTCATCGTCAGGGACAGGCGCTGTCGCCATGGGCGGAGCCAGCTCTGAGTTGTCACAGCAACAGCAGCCCACACCTTCTCTAGCCCCTCCCTCTCCATTCACAGCCACCGCGCCGCTAAACAGCACAGCCTCCACACACGTGAGTCCAAAAACTTTGACGTGCATTGAAATACACGGCCCTTAAACCCACCACGGCACACACTCCATCTCACCTTCCTTCACACACACACACACCCTCTTTTTATTCAGCACCCTCTGCATCTGTCAGTTCACCCACATCTCTGGCATCTTTGAGCTGAAGTGCAGATAAACTGTGGGAACACAAATAAGCCGAAGCGCACTAATTAAACGTCTCCTCGTACCAAATCTCTCAGCACTATTATTAATCCGCCACATGTTAATTATGTGTGAAATCTGTGTGTCCTGACCTTGTGTGGATTGTGTTTTCTCAGCAACTTCTTCTATAGCTGATGGTTCGGTGCACCTGTAGAGGGTCGTTTATTCAGAGCACAAAAAGAAGTCTTTTTTTTTGTACATTCAATTAAAACATCTCAGATTTTCCCGCCTTATTCAATTCTGCTAACCTTAGTGAGCGAGCTCTGTGTTCTAATAAGAAGTGAGGCATTTTAATTAATGACAATGTGGAGGAATCTGTAGGGGTGTAAACAGAAATGTGCCACAAATGTAAAGAGTAGGAAATCATCATTTTTGTTTTGTTTAAAAAAAAACTCATTCAGGCACCAGTATAATTAAATGCTGGGGGGAAAAAAGCCCAGATTATGTATTGTTGTAAAAGGCAGGCACTATTAGAAAAGTGAAAAAGCACGTCTGGGCCACATTGGGAAAGCGCTCAATCACTTTACATTATGTCAGGAAAGGGTCCAGAATCAAGGCTACACATTTCAATGGAAATAAAACCAGTTAAATCTGCACCTCAACAGTTATACATTTTGAATGAATCATCCAAGACCTCAATTTCTGTGCTTTTCTTGTAATAATAATAATTTTTGCTGTGGCTTAAATAGCCTTATATCCAGTTTGAATGCCTGACACGATCAGCTCAGCCTCCCTCGGTTATCAAAGCACCTATCTCCCTTAAAGAAAATAAAAACTCATCCTCGCCCTGACCCTAGTGTCCGTCCTTTCAAACCCCCCCAAAGACTGTGTTCTGTCTCTGTCCACCCATCGCCATTTTTCTCCTGCGTCCACTTACCATCTCTCTTTTGCTTTTCTTTCACACACACACACACACACACACACACACACACACACACACACACACACACACACACACACACACACACACACACTCTTTCTCTCACCCTCGACCTTCCTTCTCTCTGTCCCCATCCATTTCTCTTTTTCCCCCTCCGTTGTCCTGTGATGTAATGACATCTGACAAGCACCACAGTAGGGATGGAGAGATAGATGGTGGGAGGGAGGGGTCGCGGCGAGCCTGTGTGTGTGTGTGTGTGTGTGTGTGTGTGTGTGTGTAGGGGGTTTTGCACTCATGCCTTGAATTCGCTGGCCTGGCCTTCATCTCGCCATGCTCCTCTCCGTTCAGCACATATTATAGAGGACGGGAGGCCCAGGGACGCACAGGATATCACGCCTGTTTTCAGCATGTATAGAGTAGTTTGAGCTGTGTCGGTTTGTGTGTGTGTGTGGCAAAATAGAAACTAAGGGTGACTTAAATAGTGCTTTTTTTCTCCTTTTCAGGTTGTTTAAACCGTGTGTGTAAAGTGTGATGCATGCCTCTGGTCATCTGGAACACACACTTTGAATCAAGTCTGCAAAAATTACACAACTATAGAGGGATGCCAACAACAGGCTTCCCTCTGTGTGTGTGTGTGTGTGTGTGTGAATGACAGAGACCATTTGCTATTTTCAGTCTGCTAGCAGACTCTTGGCCTACTGTTATTGGCTATCAGCCCAGGACAGAGAAAGGGAGTGCGAGAGAGACTTTAATGAAAAATGAATGTAAATGAAAAATGAATGTTGATGGGAAAGGGGCAGGATTATGGCACTGAAAGGAGGAGGACCAGGGGGAGGAGGACGGAGAGAGTAGAAAGGAATCTGAAGTGATTTCAGAGGAGGGGGAGAAAATGGACAAAATGGGAACAGGTTTCCTCTATGAATTTAACATTTAACAGGGGTGGGAATTTGCAGGATGCTTACCACATTTACTTGCCTGTGAATTTGTAATAAGAGATTATGGCTTTCTAGCTTTTTTTTTTTCCTAGAGCATGCCCTAAATTTAAAATAACTATATCATAGCCGCTCCCAGAGCAGTAGGATAGAAGAACGGATCATCTTCAGGGCTTGAATTTATTTACTTTTGCCATAGGTGTTATTAGTGTAGTTGATTTTTCTGTTTTTCTGCTCATCACATATTTCTGTCTGTTTCTAATTCAATCTCCCTAAAGTGAACCAGGCTCCTAAACATATCGTATCAATCAGTTCAATTTAATATTATTTTTATCATAAGAAATATGACAATGAAGTAGAGAATTGCTGAACTTTACATTGACATTAATTGGCTTTCTGCAGTGTCCCACGCCTCACTTGAAGCATTTTCTTTTACTCTTCAGCAATAAAACAGTCAGCCATTTTGTTCTTTTAGATAAACTAGATTCCCCTCCTGATGCTCCACCCTCGCTATCCTCCTCTCTCCACCCCACCCTCTGGTCCTCGGTCCTTATTTGGGAAATGCTTTAATTGGATTAAACTCTATGCATCAGAAACACTTTGTCAGCATGTCAGCGTACTGTCGGGGTGCTGAGGCACTGTGAGCCCCGTGTGTATAACAGAATAATGAGCTGTGGATTCATTATATACTGTTGGTTTTTTTTGTGTGTGTGCATAAAATGATGGTGAAGTGATGTCAGTCAACACTCAGATATTATTTTTCTTTTTCCAAAAGAGCTTCACTGGCCTGAGATAGATGCTTTGTGACAGCAGAGAGTCAGAGAAGCTAAAGTCTGAGATGGGATTGTTTCTCAGCTTTAAGCTTAATTGTGTAATAACACAAGGAGATGTCAAACCTCACACAAATGTGATACAAACAACACTTCAAGCCAGTTGGCACAATAAAATACACATGAAGGAAACATTAGTGTAACAAGTGATTTAAGTATCGGTTAAAATACACAGAATTCCCGCTTATGTGAGGATGGCATCGCTTTGCTGCTTCTCAGGGTTTGCTGGCAGTTTTTCAGAGAAGTGTATTGTGCTTAAATAAATAAATAAATATATATATATATATATATATATATATAATCCTCTGAAAATACATCCACAGCAATCTAGATTAATCGTTTGAGCTATTTGTCTGGAGAAAAATATCTGCAGATTTCAACATTTTTAAATTGACACATGTCTTTATTTGCATTACATTGTTGAACTCTGGAAAATGACAAATAGCCATAATTGTGTGACATTCTGTGTACTAAACAATGAATTTATAAATCAAGTAATTAATGTAAATAATTCTCTATTTGTAATGTAATTCCTGTACTAATAATATAATGATAATAGCACTAGATTAAATCATGTCATTTAAAAGAACATTTAATTTGATTAAAGTATTTTTTAAATTTATGTTAAATAGTTCTTTTTATTACAGAGAAATGTTTCTATTATTTCATTTCTAAAGCATCCTTTAATCTTGATTCCATTCTAAAGTTCTTGTTGGGGCGTCCTGATAGCCAGTTGGTTCAGATGTAATTATTGTGTTGGGAACGTTTTTTTTCTCACTCTCTATAAACTGTTACTCGAGTGATTATAACAAAGACTGAAATCCCTGTAAAGCGTGGCTTCCTGTAGCTTATCCGTCTCGCTGTGTGTGTTTCTGTCTCCAGGTGAGCGGCCTGCCAGGGTCAGTCTTCAACCTGGCCCCCCCCCACATGTTCGGGAACCGGCTGAACCCCAACTCAACCATGGCAGCACTCATCGCTCAGTCCGAGGCCTCACCAGCAGGTACGGCAGCATACCTAATGTGGCTACGTGTGTGAGAGAGCGAGAAAGAGAGGCAGATAATGGATAGGTCACGCCCCCCTGATCGCTCAGAGAGGTCAGGGGTCAGTGATATTCTGAAGCTCCTCCCACTTAGCTCTAGTTACTCCAGACAGTGGCTCCCCTTTCTTACTCTCTGGTTCTTCATTTCTCACGTGCATCCACAATTATATCAAACTGTATATGTTCAGTACAAGGATGTGCCAAAAATATGCTGTTAAAGACGAATCTTTAAAAAGCTGTGGCCAGTCAGAGAGAAAGAGTAGTATCCTTAAGCAGAAGATGATGTGATGAGGGAAGAAAGAGGTGGTTTGTTGCCGTTTGTCCGGTGCTGAAGGGCTGATGAGGGAGTAAGAATTGGCTTTGGTAATCAAGAGAAGCCTGATGTAAGACATCTGGTTCGACAGAGAGAAGAGAAGCGAGAGGAGAGAGAATAAAGAGTGAAGAGGAGGAAGGAGTTCCTGCTGCCGGTCAGCAGTCATCAGAGCCAGATCCACTTTGACCCTCGGGTCAGTTCACTAATCAGGCTGAATGACAGCAGGCCACAAGGCTGTGTGTGTGTGTGTGTGTGTGTGTGTTCAGTGTGTGCAACAGACTGAGACTAGGCAGGTTCTGTGTGTAGACACAAGCAAGCTTTGTGTATTTCTTGAAGAAGAAGTTTGATTGCAGTGGAAACAAACAGTCACATGTTAGTGTAAACTCTTTTTTTTAACATCATTGAGAAAAATATTAGATTTCATATCAGGTTTAATTTACTGACTTAAACATTAGCGGTTTGTCGGTACTGACACGGGAAAAATTAATGTGGTAATTAATTATTTTAAATTACATTTCATGTTTTTATATCCCTGTATTTCTTTATATTTATATATTCAGTCATTTTTGAAGCACGAGTGTCTCAAATGATCTGTTCCCAGCCTTTAAGACATTAAGTTTGTCTACTTTTTTTCTATTTTAATTTCCCTGTTTAATGACCTTAATATCTGAACGAGTAATGTCATAATCAGTTTATCTGGCAGTTATTTTCTTAAATGATTATATTTTCTATAAGATCTCAGAAAACGAAGAAGTACACTTTCTCTCTTCTCAATATCGCTGTTGTTTCTGACTCAAACCAACAGCCTCAAACGACAGATATTGACTTTGCTTTGTCTATAAAGCAGTTAAAAGCAGCAGCTCCTCACATTAGTGACGCTGAAGCCAGAGATGTGTTAAGCATGCTGTCCTGAAAACTGACTAAAACGGTTAATTGATTGTTAAAATGAGTGTAGATTATCTTTTCAGTTGATCAACCTGCTAATCATTTCAGCTCCAATCAGTAATGAAAATAATCCTAAGTTCGTGGACGTTTCCTCCCCACATCATGTACAGCGTGTGTGTGCAGCTACATGAGCGTGAAGTTCTGTTTGTCGGCTAGTAAAGGGTCATGTGAGCGCAAACGAGTAAGGTGTGTGTGTGTGTGTTTGTATGCATGTAGCCTGTTTACTTTGGCAGCCGTTTCTCTTTGCTTTTGAGTGTCTGGAGGGAGGTGCCAGGACGGAAAGGGTTACGACGGGAAAAGGACTTGAAAAAGAAGGGTGCGAGGGACTAGAGTGGTGACCTGGTGGGGGTAAAAGCTGGGATTGACTGTCTTAAGTAGAGGGGAGTTTGTGCGAGTGTGTAAATGCAAAAGTGTGTGTGCATGTGTGATTCATTACTCTCACTGAGGAAAATGAAAAGAAGCGTCTGGCCAGTGGCCCAGAGGGAGGAGAGAGAGCGACTCTCACAGAAGGTAAAGGGCGAGAGAGGGAAGCACATGCAGTATGAATGAAGGCTCGTGTGTGAAAGAGATACAAAGGAAGAGAGAGCGTTTGGTAGGCTGCAGAGCCAGAAGTATTACAGTGCAACTTATCTAGGTCCAAGAGAAAACAGGAAAACTTGAAAGATAATTGCTCTGTGTTGGCCGGCCATCCTCACTTGTTTTTATCGCCCAGAAGTCTTGAAAATAATTTGGTGGATCTAAAATAACAGTCGTGTTTAAATGTGGACGAGAACAGAGCTTTTGAATATTAGTTTATACATGTGTTTTATAAAAAACCTTATTATTTGGGGTCACAAAATGATAATGATGATTTCAAAACCACCTAGGATTGTCCTTTAAATCCTGCGCAAGCCAAAATGCTTTAAAAGTCTACCTACATTAATTTAATCAGACTTATTTTGTAGAGATCGTGCCGTTTAGCTGTCAGCTGATGGGAGTCCGTTTTATTTAATCATGTTTTACAGCTGGGGTCAAAATGAATTCTGAAGGATTTCTGAAACATGTCGTTGGTTGAAAATTGTGTTTATAAGAAATTGTCATAACATTAGCGAACATCGTGAAGTATCAAGCTGATAAAGCAATTTGATGTATGATGTTTGAGCTTTCAAAGACGACTCGAGTGTCCAGTATGCTGAGCAGAACAGAAATGTTAAGAAGACGTCTTATGTCACTTTTAACTCTCGGTTAGTATCACTCCATAATGGTGCAATAAGGCTTATTTTACTGCTGGACTGCAACAGTTTCAGTCATCAAAGGCTCATATTTTTACCTAGTAGTTGTCAGATTTTATGATCAAGACACCAATGCAGGAAATATTAATCTTACTGTTTACAAGCCGCAATTATGTGATAAATTTCAGAATAAAAATTAAAATGTGTAAATGATCAGCTCGAGTTGGACTGTATTAAAATGCAGAAGATCAAGTAGAGCGGCAGGTTAAGATATTTGACACTCTTCTTATTTACCCTCTAATTCTGTAACTATTGTGCCATTTGTTTGCTTGAATAATTAATTTGGTCTATAATATGCTGATTAGTGTTTTCCCAAAGCCCAAGATGACAAATGTCTTCTGTTGACAGCTCAGATCTGACGGTTACGGTCATAGAAGAGGAAAGAAATTAGAATGTATTCAAATGTATGAGGCCAGAATTGGAGAATGTCTCATTTTTTCCCCTTATTTTCAAAATAATTGATTGATCTATTAATACAGGGGTGTCAAACATGCGGCCCGTGTGCTGAA
The DNA here is from genome assembly GCF_021347895.1 of Acanthochromis polyacanthus. NCBI lineage: Eukaryota > Metazoa > Chordata > Actinopteri > Pomacentridae > Acanthochromis > Acanthochromis polyacanthus. Next base: position 16,229,257 of record NC_067132.1, on the reverse strand, counting down.
ACCAGCCCACCAGAAGGTCCAGTCCGGTTCCGCTGGACGGCTTTGTAAAGTGTAGAAATTACAGAGGAGACATTATCTATAAATTGTAGATTTTTAAAACTATAAATTTAAAATAATTTCTCAGCTATGACAAGTTGTTTTGATCTTAAAGTGAAATACTAGATTGCTCATTGTTCTTTTGTCATTTTATCTCATTTTTGTAATAGTGTTTTGTTTTTGTTTTTGTTTTTTTGTCTAACTTTTGTCGTTTTGTGTCTCACTTTGTTGTATTGTGTATTGTTTGTGTCAGTTTGTATTTTTTGCCTCGATTGAAATGTCTATTTTTTGATTGTTTCTCACTTTTAAAATTTTTTGCCTCATTTTTGTCACGTGCCCATTTTTTATAGCTTTTTTGTCTGATATTTTGTCTCTTTTTTGTTTTGTGTCATTTGTCTCATTTTGTGTCTCATTTTGTAATATTCTGTCTTGTTTTTGTTGGGGATTTTATGTCTTTTTTTTTTATCTGACTTTTGTCATTTTGAAAGTAAAATACTACATCAGTCAGCTCCAGATAGCTGTGACTGAATGTTTGGTGCCTTTGTGGACACGCTGTGATCTGTAAGTTTTAACGTGTAAATGATAAACAAAAGCATAATATTGTTGGTGTTAAATTAATTTTCCTTAAGAAATTTCAAATTGTTGATGATGTTTTGTAAAAAGATAATTCCTTAAATGTGATCATTTTAAGAATATGCTTTTTTTTTTTTTGCACTAAAACAAAGGAAACATCTGGAGTTGTGGTTATTCATACGTTATTATCCTGTGATTTTTCCTGGTCTGAATGTGGAACCTGAACTAAAATGAGTTTGACTTCCCTGTATTAATAGCTGACATGTACCTGTTTAATACATTAAGCGTCAGTATAGTATAAAATATTCACTTTCCTAATGTTCTCATGTTTTCTTCTGGAGAGATTTTGTTTAAAAAGTGACCTGTGGACGTCCAGTATTTTGACACAAGCTTGTCTTCAGCTTCGTCCGGCTCGGCGTGGACATGTTCTTAGATGTCCAATTGATTTTCTGTGTGCGTGTTTGTGTGTGCAGATCAGGAGGTGGGAGACGGCGGCGGCAGCGTCGGAGCTCAGGGCTTCTCCATAAGAGCTTCTCCCAAGACCACCCCACGGTGAACACACACACACACACACTATCCTTCACACACACACTCCCTCCCTCACCATTTACATTCCTCACTCACCCCCCTCCTTCACCCATCCCCCCTTTTTTTTCTGCTTTTCCCTCCGCTGGCCCCTCGTCTCCCCTCTCTTCCTCTCACACACACATGCACACTCGCCTCTTTCGCTCTCACCCCTACAGGCGATTCTTGCTCTCTCAGCCAACGATAACTTGTGTTTTTGAAGGTGGTAACCATCCTTCACGTTAGATTTTTTTTTCCTTTCCCCGGTCTAATCACACATGGAAGGACACTCTGGTTATTTACTGTATCGCCTCCATTTGGGGATATTTGCATGGATCGTTCAGGATGGGAACATTGATCATACATCTGCATTTTTGTTTGTTTCTGCTACTTTGTGGAATGGGTGATTTCACTTTGAAGGTTGGTTACTTTTTTTGTCGCTAATTCTGCACCCAGGCTATTTGTTGTCGTACATTTGCGATCCATATTTAATGTGACATTGGCTGACATTTATTTTTAAAAGAAAGTATTGCTGAAATTTGACTGTGACACCTTTAGGATTTTTTACTTAAGTTTACTTAGTGAATAAAATTATGTTTTTGCACTCCAATGTAATTTTGACTCCCATAAGTGTATTTACTTTTGCCAAAAGTGGAAAAATGTTGCCATTTCTGTTAGTTTTTCCACTTTTTGTCCACACAACGCACCCCTCTCTCTCTCCTCTCAGCTTTCCCTCGCCGTCCCTCATTTCCCTTCCTTCACACTCAACAGATTGTCTCAGCACACCCCAAGATTTATCGCATCAAGACAGTGCGTTTCCGTCTTTCTGTCCGTCTCTCTCTGCTGCATGTCCTCTCTCTTCCTCTCTCTCCCGGCCTTTTCCTCGCTCTCACACGCAGACAGAAAGCCTGGCCCCTTTTCATTAGAGGCCACTGTAACAACAAATTGATGTAGTTTTATAGCCAGCAGTGTCTATGTTTGTCTGACGTTTATGTTAGGTCGTTAATCTCCCTATTGACCTCTCTATCTCCTCTCTTCTATCCATGCTCTCTCTCCCTCTCTCTCTCTCTTTCCCTCCATTCAGCTCTCCCATTGGTGGCCTGCAGATCCGCTATGACTCCTCGGGGTCGTTGCCAGGGCCGGGGCTGGGGTTGCTAGGGGCGGGGGGAGGCGGCGCGGAGACGCTGCCCCCGGTGGCCACCAGCATCGAGCAGCTCCTGGAGAGGCAGTGGAACGAAGGGCAGAGCTTCCTGCTGCAGCAGGGAGCGCAGGGGGACGGTGAGAGGACACACACACACCCTGGTTATCACTTAAAATCATTCCTTTTGTGTTGTTTTGATGGACAGCTCTCTGTTCTGTCGCCAAAACAATACAAATTCAACCTCTAGACTCTGAGAAACAAGTTATTTAATCAAAAAAAAGCCAGATTTTTTTTTTTTTGAAAAGATGTAGCAGATCTTGAAGCTTAAGTTCTTGAAGTCAGACACTGATGGTAAAGTTATGCTGACAGCCAAGGCACCATGAAAAATAGTAGAAATAAAACCAGGATTTTGTGGTTCACTCACTGATAAAGTTGAATTTTTTTAGTGCATTGTAAATAAACCAAAAAAAATGTTAAAAGCATCAGAATGCAAGCAGCTACACTAGAACTAAAATTACATAGAATTTGCATTAAAATCAAGAACTTTCTTCCAAAAGAATAACACATACTAACACACACACTCTTTACACATTACTCATATTCACCTTTTTTGCCCGTTTCTGTCTCCCTATCAATTGATCCGCCGCCTCTTCGCCTCACAGCTGTTCACAGCCGCCCTCTTTGCAGTCACTTTATCTGTTACTGTTGCATCTGTCGATCTCTGTCAGTTATCTGCCAATCTGAACATCCCTGCAGGGATCAATAAAGTGAAAATGAAAAAGGGATGGCGGCCTAGTTGTTAGGAAGACCGTCCTTCAACCGCATGAATCAGGTTTAAGTTCCTGCACCTGCAAACCCTCCTCCTCCTCTTCCCTGAGTCGTCTCTGAGCGCTGCATCGAGTCTGCACAGGCAAGCTGGGGTCACTGCAGCTGAACTTGACCCCCCTGTGGAGTCTATCTGTCTAATCAGTCTCTGGGTATTTGAATGAGGTGTATGGAGGCAGAGCAGCTCAGTTTGCCTTGAGGAAGGAGTAGCTTTTCAAAAAGTCAAGACATTGGTGTTTTCCATCATCATCTAAACTGTATTTGAAACCACTTTGAGTAGGAAAATCCTGCTGTGTTGTTTTTCTTACACGTTGCTGGAGAGCAGAGCGATTACAGAAAGAGTTTACAGAATTGTTCTTCTTCTTATCTGTCTTTTTTCAGTTGTGGGGATGTTGAAGTCTCTCCACCAGCTGCAGGAGGAGAACCGGAGGCTGGAGGAGCAGATTAAAACTTTGACCATGAAGAAAGAACGACTGCAGCTTCTCAGCGCTCAGCTATCAGTGCCTTTCACCCCCTCCACAGCTTCCTCTGGTATATAAACACACACACACTGAAGAAATAACTGAAATGCACCCGAACATAAACACACACAAATCAGTACAAGAGCTGCAACAATTTACTCGATTTGTAGAAATTATTAAGCAAAAACTTTGCTAACCAATTAATCATCCGCAACTAAAAACTCCTCTGTGGTTCCAGGTTGTCAAAATGGAAAGATTTGCTGCTTCTCTGTGCATTTTATCGATTGAATCTGAAGCTCTCAGAACCTGGATGGGCATTTTTCACTTTTTCAGCAGCAGCCTCAGACTACATACATTGGCACAGACTGCGTTTAGAGGAATCTAAACCTGTGTTAAATTGTGTTGTAGATGTGAAGGGAGCCCAGCTGGGAGCCACTGATTCATCTTTACCTGTGGCAGCTCAGGTAAAGACTGATCCCCAACAGATTCAAACTCTATAGCACCTCACAGTCATGTACCACATTATAAGACAGCGCAGTAACATCCGTGTAGCACCTGAATTGGCTAAGGTTAATTAAAACAAGCATCATTTCTGATTTAATATTCCATGGTAAATTAGGCAAACCTCTGTAATGACTTCACATTTGTAATGAACAAAATGTGGGAAACAGATTATGAATGCAAGAGTTGTCACTAACGGTCTTCATCTGTGTCTGTCCCTCAGGACAGTGCGTCATGTGGCGGTCACAGCAGTAGTGGCTCCACCTCCTCTCTCTCCACGCCTCCCTCCGTCTCCCAGAGCCCACCTCAGCCCCAGGTCAACGGCGTCGCGGCCGTGGGGGCGACCCCGGCCGGGCTGGGCGGCGTGGCGGGGCTGATGGGCGCTCTGGGCGCAGGGAGCGCTCTGGGCATGGGGGGGATTGTCGGGGCGCTGAACGGTGTGATCCAGACGCCAGCAGGAACCGCCAGCCCTCACACTCACACTACAGGAGCCGCTACAGGCGTCACGTTACCCGTCAACAACAGGTACGCAGACTGCTGTCATCCTGAAATATGTTTGGTGTCCATTTTACATGAATTAAAATTAACGTTTGGATGCTGAATGCTGTTTAATGTCCGTGATGATAATACAATCATGTAGTGTCGTAATACCCACCTCAACAAATCAGTTGACTGTACTCTTTTTTTTTTTTTTTTTTTATCACCCAATTTTCATTATTTATCAAAGCAAGAAACTGTAGATAGATAGATACTTTATTAATCCCGAGGGAATTCAGTACGTTCAAAAAGTGGTAAAAATGGTTTCAGACTTGAACCACATGTTTTAGTTTCATCCGAATATACAATGAAATGTAAGCTTAAAATTTATTCTATGGGTCTCTTAAATATTCGTCATGAATAAAAATAAAAAATTGCAGTAGCCGGAATGAAAACAAAAGATTCTGCGTTCCATGGCACAACCGAGAAGCAACGACCTGCAGGCCACAGAGCAGATAGAAAAATTACAAATGAAAGTAGTGAAATATCTTTACTATGTAGCACCACCATTTTTTTCCAGCGTTGGTAATGCTTGTCCTCTTGGAAAAATTTTGATATCAGGTTTTTTTTCAATTTGTGCAAATCTTTTTCTTTTTTTTATGATTTGTGCCATTTTATTTTGTAACACTCCACAGCAGAGATTTTTGTATTCTTCCTTTCTAACGAGCTGCTTCCAAAGAGGTGAAGGACTTTATATTGGAGGGAAAAAGGATTCCACAGCGAATCAAAATATGACGGGAGCAAAATATGCCCAGAAACTGCTGGGGGTTGAAAAGGTTAAAGGCCTCCAGATGTGTTTCAGTTGCTTTACATTTTCAAGACATGCGATTTTCTGCCTTCTTTCACTTAGCCACATCTTTAAGCACTAAAAACAGCAGAATCCTTCTTGTCTGTCATCTCGATATTCCACAAGATGTTTTGAATGTGAACTTGCGTCTTCTCCTTTTTATTCCCTTTTTTTGCTTTCGTGCTGGATTCTAGCAGCTCGGCAACTAGTAAGAACAGGTGAGAAGGAATTTGGTGGCACATGGCAGCAACCTGCAGCTAAAGAACACGTTTTCTGTGTGTGAATGTTTTGTTGTTTATCAGAAAGTAAATTCAGTTTGTAGTTGTCAAACTCAAACATTTAAAATGCTTCTTTTTGTAGGATGAATTTATGATTTGTTGTGCATTTCTTTGGATTCTGTTATTCTATTCAGTGTGTAGTGTGCTCTTCATTTTTGAAAGTGTGTGTTAAACCGTCTTGTGCGTGAGTGTTTATTGCGTTTTGTGTCATCAGCGCTGCGCGACTCGGCCTGCTGTCTGAGCAGCACAGATTCCTCCTGCAGCAGCATCAGCTCCAGCAGCTGCTGTCCTCACAGCCCTCAGCGGTACGACACACACACACACACACACACACACACACACACACACACACACACACACACACACCAGCCAGCATGTGATTACTCAACATCACACACAGTTAAACACACACAAAGACACTGAGCTACAATTTTCCTTGGGACAATGGTTTAAATCACCAAGCTTATTAACTGTCTCTTTTTTTTTTCTTCGTGTCACACTTTTCTCCTCTTTTCCCCTCTCTATCCTCCCTCTTTTCTTTTTTCCCTTGCCTCTGTCCCTCATTTTCCCCTCCACTTTGCCTCCCTTCTTGTCTACAACCTCCACTTAATCCTCATTTTTTTGCCCTTCCACAATTTCCTCTTTCTCGCTCCTCTTCCTCTGTATATCTTCCTCTCCTCCCTCCCTCCCTGTCTCCCCCAGGAGCAGCAGCAGGTGTTGCTCTACCAACTGATGCAGCAGCAGCAGGACCTCCAGCAGCTGCAGTCCCTCTCCTCCTCTGCCCAGATTCCCTCCATCCCGCTCTCCTCCGCTCAGCTGCCCATCAACAACCTGCTGCCCGGCGCCCAGAGCCAGGGCCAAGGCGCCATCACCGCCAACCCCTTCCTGGCGCTGCAGCACGCACACGCCGACACGCACGGCTCCGGGGCGCAGAAGCCTCGGCTAGCCGAGAAAGCCGTGGGCGTCGCGGGGCAGGAGAAGACATGACGGCATATGCTCTTTTGTTTTTGATTTTTTTTTTTTTCCTCCCTTTTTTAAAATAAATATGCAGAGTTTTTTGGGATCAGCCTGTTGGTCAACTTTGTAGTTCAGTGATGAGAACATTGGCAGGAGAGAAATCTGTGTTCCTGGTGGATTATCCTTTCCAGCGGTGTGTGCTAAAACATTAGCGCATAGTGCGGCAAGTTATAGCCGAAGACAGAAATAGGAAGTGTTTTTAGTTGGGTTGTTTTACAGTCACAAGCTCGCTGTAGTTGACCTACCCTGGTTTATTTTTGCAACTTTTTCAAGTTGCAATCTTGAAACCACATTTTGTGTAAATTTGTGCTATTTATTTCAGTCCAACTTTAGTTTTCTAACTTTAGGTTTTAGTGCCGCTTCGGGTTCTTGTTTCGTCTTTCGTCTACTTCATGGTTTTTATTTAATGTCACTTGTTGCAGCTGAGTGTTAATTAGTGTCAGTATGTCGCACCAGAGGACATGTGATGTGTTTGTTCTCCTCTCTTAACCCGTAAATTGACCAACAGGTCCCTGAAACTTATTCTTTAATCATTTTCTTTCGATGTTTTCTTCTTTCTGCTTCTTGTACACGTTCCTTCTTCTTTTTTTTCCCTCTTGTTTCTGTCCTGGTCTCGTCTGTCTGCTGTTTCACTCTCTCAGGGCCCTCAGCTAACCAGAGTTTTGCGCTCAGCACACACACAACTACAAACACAAGAAGAACAATAGCAGCAATACGTGAATACAAAAAATACTATTCCCTACCAATAGGACTTACAGTAGCAGATGTGTGTTTGACATCTGTCTCGCTGCAGTCCCAACGGGAATATTAGGTGAGACTTGTGAAAATGTCCCACATGTTCTCGCTGCTGCCTCTCTCCCCGTGTCTCTTTCACTCCCGTTTGTGCTGATCCATTAATGTCAGTGAGCCAAGTCTCGCACGGTCACCACAGAAGCCTTGCTTTTCGACTGTCTGTTCTCCAGGCCAGATACAGGGGGCTCACTCAGGAGAGGAAAGTGTAACAAAAGAGGAGATAAAACGGCACGTTGAATGTTCACAAGGATGCATTTAATCCACAAGGCACAAAAAAAAGGAATCATGCAGTTGGTTGTCTGCGAATGGAAGTCATTACATTTCATCTTCCTGATTGAGCCCCCTGCTGCACCTACCTCTCGAGCAGGATCAGCCTATCAGGACCTAAAAGGCCGGCAGCAGCGGCCGCTTAAAAACCCACAACAGTCAGGACTGGCCAATCAAGGTCCAAACCCAAGTGCCTGAGGCCAAGGGGGGAAGGCGGGATTTTGTTTTCCTTTTAGTCCCTGTCACTCAGCCCAATTTTTCACAACGCTACTGGTAATTAAGCTGCGTTGCTAAGGCAACAGATTACAAAAACACTCTGCCTGTGAGGCTGGATGTGCCGTCTCTTTAATAAAACTAGGAAATTTTATTCTGCTGCATTCTCAAATATCAAAGCCAACTTTGGGTTGTGCTTTTTTATTTATCTGGAGTCTTTGTGTAATGGGCATAAGATGATATATTTTAAAGGCCCGCTGGTTTTGCAATTTAACATCGTTTTGTACTACTGTGTAAAGTTTTTTTTTTGTCTTGATTTTCTCTCCATACAGTCTAATCTTGCTGTAAAACCCTTTTAATGACTTCTACTCTGTGTCATGTGTTTAAAAGCTAGAAGCTACTTGATAGTTGGCTGATTGGGGAGGGGGTGTGGCTGTACATAGCTGTTTGTAGGGGGGGGACAAAGTGTGTCAGAGGGGCATTCAGTGGCACAGTTTTTACCTCGTTAAGTGTACATAGACCTTTCTCATTGGCCGTTGGTGTACATAAGTGATTGTGATTGGCCGTGCTGGTGTGAAGGAAAGCCAATGAAGCCTCAGTTTGTGTGTGTGAATCTTTAGTACCAGACAGTAAGGTTGGCAGTGACTGGACACACAAAAGTATTAATTTATTTTTATATGTGCAGGGACATTGTGTTTCTTTTTTTTTAAGTTTTGCACCATTTTCTCTATGAAAAAGTCATTTTATACTCTGGGCACCATGTTTTCATCTGTGCACACATTTGTTTGGCTCAATTTTGTACAAGTGGAAAATGATTGGGGGGTTAAAAAAATAAGATAAAAAAATCAGACATTGTATTCCAAAACACAGAAATAAAGAAACACTCTGGAGAAAATCACGAGCGCGTTCAGTGTTTGTATCGAGGAGTTTTAATCCACTTTCATAGTGACTTTGAAAACTTCTATTACAATGTGACAAGTAGTATTTCTAATTGATCTGATACTGAATATTTAATTCAATTAAGAATCTTATATTTTTAATAAAGATAAAGTGTGAATATGATTGGTTATACATGTATCTAAAATACATTTATTTGTTTATTTAACAGAGTTAACACAGAGATTAGTGTAAGAGAACTGGAAATGAGCCAAGAAATTCCTATGAAAGTTAATTTTCATCTGGCCAAGTGTTAAAAATGACTCATGTAGATGATCCATAAAAATGATACAATACAGTTCAGGCCAAATATGTTGTTATGACTAAATACTTGAATAAAAAGATATTTCTGTCTGTTTCTTCTATGTTAACCCTCTTGTTGTCCTCATATACGGGCCCAAAAAAATATTGTTCACTTTTCTGACAGAAATCTAAAAATTCTGCAAAAAAACACCCCAAATTTATGAAAATTTGCAAAATCTTCAGGAAGAAAATTCCTTAAGTTTCCCTGAAAAAAAATATATTTAAAAAATCCCTAAATTTGACAAATAAAATTTAAAAAATAAAAATTGTAAATATTTTCAAAAAATGAAAATCTTCCAAAAAATCCTAAAAGTATCTAAAGTGATTGCATGTATATCAGTAAAAGTTGTATTACTTTCTTTAAGAACATTTGGAGAAGAAATCTAGATCAGATTTTTTTTCTGAATGTTCTTAAACAATTTTTTTAACATTTCTTTTTTCCCCACCAAAAAATGTTGAAAATGTGAAAGTTTTCACTATGAAAATACCCCCCCCCCCCACACACACACACACACACACACACACACGCACGCACGCACACACATTTTCAAACTTTAAAACTGGTCAGTTTAACCCGTAGGACGACATGACGGTTAAAGTGCCTCAGGAGGTGACTGTAGATGAGAGTTAGACTAACAAACATATTAAAATGCTTCTGTTCAATCTGTTCGGTTTTTTTTTGGAATTTGAAGTCACCCTTGAGAGCTAACTCCTATTTTCCTGAACATACTGTGCAGTGAAAAGAGAAACAGCTCACCTGGTTTTATATTCTATGCAATTAATTACACAGAAAATCATGGAAGAGGCGACAGCAGCAGCAGCAGCAGCAGCAGAATGTGATTCATTCAGTGAGGAAGGAGGGGGAGAAAAAATGAATAATCATCAAGCTCAGAGGTGCCAATAGAAACTGAACATCTTTAAATTTAAACAATGTGCTTCAAGGCTCCTGTCCTAACACACACACACGCACGCACGCACACACACGCTGAAGCTGATGACTTCCAGCTGCCAAGACACACCAGTGTGTGTGTTGTGGAGGTGGTGGTAGTGGGGAGGGGGCACCATTCTGCTACATCTGCTTCTGCCCTGGTAATTAAAAGCTCACTTTCCTCCTGCACTCCTGCTCCCTTCAAAAATACCCCCCCCCCCCCCACACACACACACACACAAACTAACCTGCATTCAACACAACACATACAACACAACCCCCCTCCTCCTCTCTTTACCCAGCCACTTGCTTCCTCCCCCACCAAATACCCCCCTCCCTTTCACTCGCTATCAGCCCTGTCAATCAAAGCCAGGCTGTTTAAACAGCACAGCCCCCCTCCTCCTCCCCCACCCTCTTCTTCCTCCCTTCCTCACCCCCACCACCACCACCTCCACCCAGGACCCTCTCTTTCATATAAGCCCCCCCCCCCCCCATCAGGGCTGCCTCCCCTCCACTCTCCCAGTAATAGCAGCACCCGGCCTCACAGGGGCCGAGCCGCCGTGTCTATCATCGATCACACTCCCCCCTCTCTCTAACTCTCTTTCTCTCTCTCTCTCTCTCTCTCTCACTCCAGGGGGGGTGGGTGGGCTCAACAGCTGACGTAGGACCCCTGTGAGCTGCCCGACCAGGTGCCTGATCGCAGAGTCAAAACATCACTAAGCCGTGGCGTTAGGAGACGGGAGGATCTCTCCCTCTCTGAGATAGCAGGCCAGCAGGAGGGTTAAGCCCTGGATGATTAGACAAATGTAGGCCAGAGATCTGCGGCTTCAGACTGAGCTGCTGTCACTGAGGAATGCTCTGCAGTAGCATAGATACCTGATTCTGACTGAGCACTGAGCTTCAGTTTCTGCTTTAATGTGTGTAATCTCCCCCTTTATTTCTTCTTCCAAATAAGGCACTATAACCATCCAGGACTGCTTAAACTCTTAAGATAATCTAACATTAAAGTTGAAGCAGAGTGCAGTTTGACATGATGTATGTTTATTGCCCTGAAGGAAAAAAGCTACACTGAACAATCACACACATTTTTCTGCAGCAGCAAATTTAGGTTAGAAAATGTAACTTGAGTAGAATTTTTAACTGTAATTGTGAACGATTCTGCATGTATCTGAAAGAAAAGACTCAAAGCAGGAGAAAAAAAATCTGAATTTTCAAATAATCACAGAAAGAATAAGCTGCTTTTTTCCTTTCGTTTTAAAGAGTTTCGCTTTAAATGTTTCCACTAAAATAACCAATGCACACAACTACAAAACTAAGTCAAATTAATCACTATGCAATGAAAGCAAGCACATTTTCACATAAACTGAACGACTCAGTGCTTCTTTATTGACTGAAAAAAATGTGTCTTGGTTGAAAATAAACATTAGTTCTGAAAAGTTGACAGCAATGTTTTCACAAGCGATTCATTCAAATTCAGTGTGCATTAGTGTTATGAATAGCAGGGGAATAATAGTGCCAAAGCATTAAGGATGGTGTAATTCCCCCAAAAAATAAAAAAGGAAAATGTATGAAATTTATTGTAGCATCAGTTCTCACATACTTACAGTGGATCAGCTTTCCTTGCCATCATCTTTCCCATCCAGCCAAAAAAAAAAGGAGAGCAAAACCATAAAACAGCTACACCAAGTGCAACGAGTGATTCCCGCGCAGGTTTCAGCACATGTTTGGTAATTCAGTTAAATTATTTAATTAGACCTCGGCCTCAAAGACAGAGAGAGCAAAGAGCAATAAAGCTGAGAGAGGCTCCGGTCTAATAAACCATTAGCAGGAGGAGGCGGCCACTGCTGTGTACAGTAATGCAGTGTAAATCATCACAGAGTGGCTGCCATTAGGAGGCTTAATCCCGGCCAGAAACCTACAGTCAGCTGCCAGGGGCCCTGATCCGGTGCTGAGTGGAACCAGATCCGGCAAACAGAGGTGTTTAGGGCCGTCAGGGCAGAGAGGAAGAGGAGGAGGAGGAAGAGGCTGCATGGAAAGAGTGAAGGGGGAACAGCTGAGGAGATTCCCAGAGAGAGAGGGAGTGTGTGAGTGTGTGTGTATGTGTGTGTTTGGTTTGTGTGTGTGTGTGTGTGTGTTTGGTTTGTGTGTGTTTGTGCCCCCCACAGGTCTCTCTCCTGTAGGATAATGGTGGCGAAGGGAAGCAGCAGGATTCAGCCTCATCCCTCTTCATTCTCAGACAGCTCGTATTCTTCTGCTAAGTGACACTCTTCTGTCACCCCCCTGGCACACACACACACACACACACACACACACATATGCATATATATTTATATACACTCCTCTCTGCATCCTCTGTCTCTCTCTTTGCCTTCCAGCTGAATAACACCTTACACAGTTCCCTTATTGATGCCACTGCAGCTACACATGCAGTGACTGAAGGGCGATCACAAGCCCGGATAAATGACAGCAAATGGAAAACAAGCAATGCACCATTTAGCCTTTTTAGTCTGTATCCTTGGAGCCTGACTTGATGTGGATGTGGAGGGGGGGAAAAAAGCTCATGTGTTGGCTTTGTCGGAGTCAGTTTGCAGGGCCACCATTTACACTAAACACAACAAGCAACCTAGATGATACACAAGTGCAGCTGCAGAGAAATGATCACAAGAAAACAGCATTAAATGACTGCAAAACTGGGAAAGGCAACTGGGTAAGATGTCTTGTATGGTAAATATTTGCAAAATGAAAAAAAAAAACAATCACGTGTAAATAAGAGGAAGGTGAAAGACTATTAAGAGCAAATGTTTCAAATAGATATTTGGGCTTTTGGGGTGATGGAGATGATAATGCATGGGAAAAAGAGTGCAATGAAAACAAACTATCTGTCTGTCTGTCTGTCTGTCTATCTATCTGAGGTGGGGCTAGTCAACAGGTTCCCCGGACCTGTAATCAGTAAATTGTGGTGACATTTTAAATTTAACGTGTCACTTCTGTTATCCCAACTTTTCCAGTGTTTACGTCGTTGGTTATCAGCTCAGGAAACACACAGACCAATTACATACGAATTCAGGCGTCCCACGTGACGCTACTCAGCCAATAAAATTTCTGCATTGTAGCCGCTAAGCAAGCTCAGCCTTCAGAAAACAGTTTAGAGGCAAAGGACAGACAAGACGACAGAGCAGATAGAGAGACAAATAACACGACATTCAGTGGTGGATCTTCTGGGGGGGGGGCAATGGTTCCCCCATGATCTGATTGGCCATCATATACTGTACAAATAACAATTCAAAGGAAAGAGACATTCATTGTAGAATTGTAGTAATTGTGGGCTGATTTACTGATTATCAGTATTTTATTTTTTACTGATTTACGGTAATAAATCAGTTTAAAAAATGGCGCTACTTTGGCTCTGAACCTTCATCTACCTGTGGTCGCTCTGTCTTCTGGAGTGATTTGATTGGTTATACGTCATGAATAAAACTCCTTTAACTTAACATCTGGAAACAAAACAAAAACGTATCAACAAAGTTTTCTGTTAGAGTTTGTGTTCTTCTAAGTTTAACTCCAAGATTTTAAAGACTTTCATTTACTGCAAATTAATATCTCCTCCAAATGTCTCACTAATAATCATTATCAGCCTTAAAAACCCACAAAAAACCCCTCTATACTTGACCACACTTAGTACAGTCCGGTTCCCCCTTCTATAAATCTGCTTGGAATCTTCCACTTCCTGTTTGTCAAAGTGGCCTTCTACCTGGACAGGTTTTGTTGGAGCTCATGCAACAAACATTTTAGGTAACTGTACTGTAATATGGATGGATGACACTGAATTAGAGTCTGTTTTAATGAGACTGAGTTCAGATGTGTAGCTCTGTCATTAAATAGGAAAGTATTTCTCAGGATTCACAGAGAAAAGTCAGAAATGTTTGCTAGGTTAGCGTCCCACATGTTCTTTGGCTCAGCTAAAGCTAACTCTCTCCAACTTCTGGATCTCTGAAGTTGCTTGTTGTTAAAATATCTTGCTAGAGGTGCTGAAGCTCAGAAAGTCTGAGATGTTTGTTAGTAATAAGCTCATTCTCAAGTCTTATCTGAACTGTCCTCTGTAGTTTGAACTCTCCCTAAACTTAAGAGTTAATGACAGAGCAGCACATCCAGACTCAGTCTCATTTATGTAGAGGTTAAACTTCAGTGTCATTCATTGATGTTAAAGTGCAGTTTTTCACGTTTGTTCCACATGCTCCCGACCAAACCTGTCCAGGTAGAAGACGATGTGTAGAGAAAGCTCCAGAGGACGAACATCACACATTTACGTTGGAAATAAATGTCCTTTAATTAGACATTGTTATGCAAAAGTTGGACTTCCCTTTAATGATGTTCAAATCTTTGAGTGTTTTGTTGATGTTGTTTTCTAAATGTTTTCTGACACTCGGCTGCCTCCCACCTCCCCGCCTAGTCTCCGCCCTAACTCCACCCGGACTCCGCCTTGCCTCCACCCATGTGATCACTTTATTAGGAACAGAAACTACGATGTCAGAGGGACGATGAAGTTATTTGTTTGTGTCTGATCTGTAGCTCAGTGAGTTAAGGGTTTGCCTATGGAGCTGCAGGTTGCTGGGTTCAAGACCCAATCCTTCTTAAATTTTATCAAAATCTTGACAAAGACAAACACCAGTGGTCGGTCTTGAACCTGCTACCTTTCACTTGGTAGTCTTTCTCCTTACCCCTGAGCTACTTGCTCAGATACTAATTCTTCTTTTTTTGCACATTTATCATTTATCTTTTGTCATTTTTGAGTTTTTTTTAACTCGAGTCTCGTCTCGACCATTTTTCACAGGAGGTTGGACTTCAGCCTTTGGGCTGGAGGGTTGAACCCTCAGTTCCAAGACTTTCCAAAGCCTCCAGACCTCCCGAGTCCTCAGGACCTGAGCTTTCACACAGTCTGAGGGCTGAAATTTTCTTAGTCCCACAGTAGATCTCTGTTAGATTTAACTTTCAGACAGTCCAATGACTGATATCTTCTAAGTTCCTGAGTAGATCCCTGTTAGTTTGAGCCTTTAGACAGTCTGAGGGCTGAAGTTTTAAAAGTTTCTCAGTACTCCTCTGTTATTTTGAACTTTGCGGTTAACAGAAGCCTTAAAACTTGTGACCATGAGTCTTGATTTCACATTTAAGCCCCATCCACACGAAGACAAAACGCTTAACAGTTTCAAACACGATCGCCATAAAGACGAAGGCATCTCAGAAAATGTGTGTCTACATGAATGCACTCGATATGCATGGAAACGCTGTAAAAACACATGCCAGACCTCTAGGGGCGCTGTAACGATATGACGGAAACACGTGCAAACAGAAGAAAAAACAGTGGGCATGTGCACTTGCAGCAAAAGTCGTAAACAGAGACCAAGCCGGGGTGTATCCATAAAGTGCCGTAATGTGTCCTCGATAATTGTTTGTTCAACTCGGTGGTGATTGAGAAGAAGGAGATTTTGCTGCAACAGGGATAGTAGGGTCACTAGCTTCATTAGCACATTTGCTACACTGTACGCCGCCATTGTTGTTGTCGTTACCGTGTGTGGCGCATGCGTGCCAATGAAGTTATGAAACTGTGCATGCATGTCAATGAAAATATGAAACTATGACGCAAGCATATTTGAAAAGTAGCGGAGAGCCAGTAAACACGGAGCTGCGTATACGGCATTTCAAAATCTTTCCACTCTGGAACCTGGTTTCAAAAATGATCGCTTACAGACCCCCAAAACGCCGTCTTCGTGTGGATGATACGCAGATTCAGCAAGAAACTTATGCGTTTCGACCTCGGTTTGTCTTTGTGTGGATGGGGCCTTAGACTATCCGAGTTCTTCTCAGACCTTCACCTGTGGGTTTTTTAGAAATCCTGAACAAACTTTGATTCTCTTCACTGAACAGTAAAGTTTGTGGAGATCAGAAGGTAACATTAGTTTGATCGATGCCTTCAACTACTAGTAGACTTTATCTGGAAAGCAGTTTTCTGAAATGAGTTCTTAGTAAGTTTGTTCACAATAAAACCAAGGACATAGAAAGAGAAAATGTTTGGAGAAACAACTTAATGTTTTCATTTCAGACTACAAAACGCTTTAAGACCTTTAGCTGTTTTTGCTCTTTTTGATCGTTTTATTGTCTCTTCTGTTTAATTTGATCTCCTAAAGTCTAACTGGTGTCTTTTGAAATATTTTGTCTCGAGTTCGATTCTTCTTAAATGTTTAGTTTTACTCTTTTCTCACCTTTTTTTCTTTTCTAATGTCTGATTTGACTTTGAAATGTTTTGTCTTTTTAATATTTGTTTTTCAAATGTTTTATCAGCTTGTTTGAATTTTTTTTCTTTCCCAGTGTTTAATTTTTAGATTAAATCTTTGTTAAGGTTTTTCTTTTAAATGTTTTACCATCTTTTAATGTTTAATTTTCTTCTATTTGCATCATTGTATTTTCAGTTTAATTCCTACTGAATGTTTTATTGTCTTTAAGATTTAATTTTCTAATTAAACATTAAATTTTTTCATTAAATGTTTTTGGCTTTTTAAAGTTTTAATAATCTAATTAAATAGTTTATATTTTTAAATGTTTAATTATGTAAAGTATTTCATCTTTAATGTTTAATATTTTTGTTTAAAAATGTTTAATTTCATAATTACATATTTTGTATCTTCTGTTTTATCTAATTAAATATTTTGCCTGTTGAATATAATTTAATTGTATTTAATGTTTAATTTTCTTTTTAAGTTGCTTTTTTCCTTTGATTTAATTGTTCTTAATGTTTATTTCTTCAATCTTTTTTTGTCAAGATTTTAACCCCAACCTTAAAAATGAAACAAACCCTTAAATCACAATGAAAATACTTCTGTTGTCACGATCATGAGTTAATAGGTTATTCACTTTATCAACTTTATTTGTTTAGCACCTTCCACACAGATGACAAAACTAAACAAGGAAAGAGAAAACTCCCGTTTTCTCCTTTAATGAGTCGACTCTTCTGGTGCTTTCAGACCAAAGAACTACAGACGCTTCACAACCTGCTCAAACTCTTCGTACAAGACCTCACCACACGGGTCAACAAGGTTTCCTTCTCATTTCTACTCTGAAGCTCACCTTCTCCTGCTCAAACTGCTGACAAATGTTTCTGCTGCTCTAAAGTCTGGTCTCCAGAACTTCCTAAAACCTCTCAGTGTCTCTTCTGCTGCAGGTTGCTTTGTAGAACTGTTACAGAAAACCTCACTAAACCACATGGAGGGGCCTCAAGATAGTCGTCCATATGAAACCGTACAAAACCAAACTAGCACAACCCAAACGCTAACGTCTCCTGCAGTCTACCAGAGAACCTCTAAACAGAATCAGGACAGGAACTCTTACCTTCTAGACAACCAACGTTGGTTCATAAACAAGAATACAGAATGTGTCTGACCAAAAACCTCCAAAGACTCACTACAGCCAAGATAAAGACACAACTCAGCTGCACCAAATCCACTAATCACTGCACACATTAGCACCATGTGCTAACTGTGGCTAAAGAACCACATTTACCAAGACAACTATCCACTACAAAGCCGTAAAACACACCAAGAAACACATTAAAGCCGATTTTACTGCTGGAACGCCTAAAGAACAAACTAAAGCAACGGAGCCAAACTCGGATCGGTGAAGAGAAGCAGAGGAAATGTTTGACTGCAGACATAAAGCAGGAAGACACTGAGCTGCTCAGGTGTTCCTGATAACACCAAGCAGCCACCTGGACAGCCAATAGGAGCACAGCTTACTGGAAGTCCAGAGGGCTGGGTTAGTGAAGTAAATTTAGTTTAAGTTGAAGCATAAAGTTAACAAAGAAAGTAGAAAACCACCTTCTGATACCTGAAATCTCTGCGTTTTCACACAAAGAACATCTGAACATGTCAAACTGGTTCCATAGTACAACCATCATTATAAAAACGTCATAGTATGGTGTGTTGCTCAAAAAAACATTAAAACCGGCTGTCTAGGGTTGCCGAGGAATGACACAAAAACAGGACAAACGCTGGTTTCCAAGGGGTTAGGAGGCTATTTATTTGAAAGAGTAAGTTTACAACAACACAACATGTGAGCAGAAAAAGTCTGTCTTTAGTTCAGCTGAAAATATTAGTTTTTGTCTTTTTATTGACCAAATTTTTCAGGAAGTAGATGAAGAATAATTAAAGCTCTCATGTAGAAGTTCAATTTATTTTGGATCCTTGTGGAGAGTTTAATCTTAGAGTTTGTAAAGCTGTTGAGTTTTTAGAGTCACATGGAATGTTCTGACATTTAATAACCAAGTCCTGAAATAAAATTACAGTTGTGGATTTCTGTCATTTAGTCTGAATTAAATAACAGCAGCATAAATCTCAAACGTCATTATGAGGAGTCTGGATTGAAGTTTCTCACTTGATAATGATCAAAACATGAAATTTAGGTTTGTTTAAAGAAATATTCCACCTTAAATCTTTGAATGTTGACCTAAAAGGTTGGTTTCAGGAAATATTCCACCTACAAGGTTCTCACACATCCACCTTAAAGGAACATTCCACCAAAAATCCCTGGGCATGCACCTAAAATGTTGGTTTAACCGAGTATTCCATCCAAAATCCTCAGACAGACCTGAGGGGCTGGTTAAAAGGAATATTCCACCTAAAACCTCAACTAGGGCAGTATGTGTAGCAGTGACAACCAAAAGAGGTCCTCTCTGGGTGGAAGAACTGCGTCCGAGTGGCAGCTCCCTTTCTGCTCTTACCTTACTCACTAAACTCAAGTGCCATGGAGGACTCGAGTAGTTGATGTTTCCTGTTGCAACCTTCTCTTTTTCAGCTTTCTTCCACGTCCGATCACTCCCGACCCGGTTTTCTGTCGACGTTTTTTACTCTTTCCAAGCTTTGACCAATCTAAGAACATGAAGTACATCATCGGCATCAGCGGTGTAACCAATGGAGGGAAAACCATCCTCACCAACCGCCTGATCAAGAACCTGTCCAACTGCTGCGTGGTCCATCAGGATGACTTCAAGCCCCAAGATCAGACTGAAGTTGGTGAAGATGGCTTTAAGCAGTACAATGTTGTCACTGCTCTGGACATGGACGCCATGATGAGTAAGATCTACTCGTGGCTGGAGAACCCGGTGAAGTTTCAGGAGTCTCATGGCGTTAATAACACCCTGGACATAGAGATCAACCCGAAATCTGACTACAAAGAGGAGGAGGAGACTCACATCCTCATTGTGGAGGGCTTCCTGCTTCACACCTACAGGTCTTTGATGGACGTGTTAAACCAACATTATTTTATTTCCATCCCATATGAAGAATGCAAAAAGAGGAGGTGCTCTAGGAAGTACACGGTGCCAGACCCCCCATCTGGACCATGGACCTGCAACACAAGAACATCTGCTCACTGTGAAAGATTATTGAAAGCAGCTTTTTGTGATTTCTATGCAGAACACTATGATGTTTGCTGAGCTGTGAACTATTAAATGACTTAAGAATATGGAATATTGTTACTGTATATTATTGTTCTCAAGTTTATTGTTAAATGTAGAGAGTGTTACTTACAGTATTTTATTGTATCTGATTTAAGAATATGGAGTATTGTTACTGTTTATTATTGTTCTAAGGTTAGAGTGCTACTTACTGTATTTTATTGTATTTTAAAATTGACATTACTTCACAGAACATTTAAGATTATTTTACCACAGATCAAGGGTACAGATTGTTGTTCACTGTGTATTGGGTAGTACTCATTTTGATTTAGACTGATTAGTATACAGAACCCTATGATGTTTCTGGTATACAGCTAAGAACTAGTTGCTAAAAGTACAGAATATTATTTCTTATTAATCCAATTACTGATAATTGGCAGTAAACATTCTAAGAAGTGGAAATTGACAGAGTTGTATACAGTGCTGCTCTTGCACAATATTTGTCACTTAATTGCCTTCAGAATACTGTCATTGAGCTTTCCAGTTTTACAGAACAGGCAGATGCTGCAGCTGATGATGCTGTAATTCACATAAACAAGGAAACAAGTCCATCATAATTTGAATGTTAACAGTCCAAAATGAAAAGGTCATATGCAGCTTTCCTATTGAGCCAAAAAAAAACAAACAAACATGAAAAATACTTTTTAAAAGCGAGAGGTGAGTAGCAGCTTTCATTTTTTCTTACAACGTTTCGGTGGCCCCCCCAAAATACCTGTTGTACCCCCCTGTGCCCCTCAACTAAAATTAATCTGGATCTGCCCCTGGTTCAATTGTTTACATTGTTTGGATTTTGGCATTATTAATGATGTCTATAAATTGGTTCAGGTTGTTCAGTCATTTTTATTTTAAGATTTACGGTTATATAAAAAGTTATTTGTAAAAAAGGTTGCCAAAATGTTTTGTGAACTGTACTGAATTTTTGATAGTCAGTTACTGGTTACATGCAAAGGCTAATAAAACTAGTAGGTTACATCAACATATAGCTATGGCACTAATTCAGATTTGACATCATGATGTTCTGGACCTTTGCTTTAATACGTTTTCTAAAACTGGACCAGTTTGAATTTTAGTTGAATACTCCTGCTCTACTGGTTTGCAATTGTTTTTATCCCCAACTTGCCAACAAGTTTGTATAGGTCTCTAGGGATATTTTTGAATTTTTGTTCTGAAAATCCGACCTCTGTCGGTTTTTTGTCATTCAAAAATTAGTGCTTGATTCAGTCAACCGATAATGTTGTGGGCTGGTCTGGGCCAAAAATGCCAGAGCTGATATTTTGCCCCAGTCCACCCCTGCTATCTATCTATCTATCTATCTATCTATTCCAAAGCCAAACTGCAGAAAAAAATATATTTAGATATTTTTTAAATTATCTTTTAAAAATGCTGCATTTTTAGTGTTTGTGGGTCTACTTTCTGTTTGGTGCACAACAAACTGAATATACAAGAATATTAAAAATGTATTATAGAAATTGTTTCATGTAAAAAAAGTTCAAATTATATTAAATTAGCTGAATTTGCTTGTATAGGCTAAATGTGACCACAGTATAGAGAAAGTGAGTTGCTCAGAGTTCCCTCTTCGCCTCTCCGTGCAGCAGCCTCTCCTCGGGACTCAGCGGCTCCTGCTCCGCTCTCCTCCCCGCTCTGTGCGCATCGCTGCCCGGCCACAGATCCGTCCCTCCGCCGCTGCGCCGCGGGTCCCACTACCGGCGAGGAGAAACGAGCTGCGAAAACCCGGAGAGAAGCGAGGAGCAGGAGGATATCTTCACGGCGGGCTAATGAGCGCATTAATTCAGCGGTAAAAGGAAGGGGATTTGAATGGGTGGTTTTCTGTTGTCTGCTTTTCCCCTTAGGAAGGGGAAATGCAGCTCCGCGGCGGAGCTCCACTCCACCGAGCAGCAGCAGCCGCGCAGCCGTGCACATTTCCCGGTGTGTTTTGTCTCAGGATCCGCGCTATATTGGCGCAGATAAGATTTCTAAAACGCCCAAATTTAGAACATATCTAAAAAAAAAAATACCAAAAAAATATCACCTTGTACAGCTTCATTTTAATTACGAAAAGCTGCAACGTTCGATGTGATGTGAATTTAGCAGAGTATAATGAGGGTGTAGTGATGTTATTAAAAACAGGCAGCATTTTAAACTGCTCTAATTATGTGACCTCCTCCGAATATACTGTGATTATATTATTTACTAATACGTATAAATAAACTGACAGTGGATTTTAGTAAGCTTATCCTACTTTATCTAATTCCCTCCTTTCCACCGTGTTCTCTAACAGGATGTGGACTCTTTTCTCGTTTTTCCTGTCATGTTTGTCTCTTTGCAGAAACCAAAGCCTCCTATGGCTGCTATGGCGACCTCCAGTCTGTTGTTTTGAAGACCATCGACCACAGCAGCCAACTGCAGGGAAGCCACATGACCGACACAGAAATGCACTAAATTATGTATAAATCAATTAAAGTCATTTAGAAAAAACCTTTTTTATCTTTGCTTGGGCATTTTTTCCTTGGATCCTATATGTCAAGTTGGCTTAAGGGCAAGATTTGGCTCTTTTAATAAACGTGATAGTGTGGTTAAACAAAGTAGGAACTAGTGTGCTTATTTGTATATTTATATGCAAGAGACTTAAAAGTTCACATGCTGATTTAAATTTAAAGGAGAGTGGTTAAAGTTACCACAGAAAACTGGAAACGCAGAATATTTATTAAATGGATTAAAGGTAATTTGTAAATCACACACATACACTGACATACTCAAAACAATGCTTACATCCCATCTGGGTACAAAATAAAAAATTCTAGCACTGCATTTCCATTGTAATTCCTGTATTTACCATCAGTGTGAATGGGCTCTGGGTGAAGAATGAAACACCATTACAAAGACAGGTGGTGCTGGCAGAGATGAATGTAATCTTGTAGGGTTATAATGAATGTCACGGGATATAGATCTGAGATGAGATCTGGTTTGATCATCAGGTAAAAATAGATCAGTCACCGGCGGATCATTACTGATAATTACTTTCAAATGGTCGACTATGTGAGGAGGGGGTCTATATTATTAAATAATTCCAGCCCTGGTTGGTGTTGGCAGCAGGCTGAGGGAGTTGTCCATAAATGATAATTACCTAAAATAAAATAAAAAAGAGAGAGACTATAGCAGAGAGGTGTGTTATTAATTATTCCTCTTTTGTGCTTGTTGTCAGGTGAGAAATGTGATTTTAGTATTCAGAAAGCTTCCACACGCATAACAAATGATCAACCTCAAGACAGCCAATCCTCTGATAGTCATCCCTCCGCTCCTGTATGTGTGTGTTTTTATGATTAGCTAATAAATATTGGGGGGGGGGGGGGGAAGCTGCACAAACAGGGGAGGTCTTCCCATGTAGGATGCACAAACACCTTGAAGGGTGGGTGTTGCCCTGAGCATGGGGTAGCTGCCTTGCTCAAGGACACTGCAGCTGAAAGAAGAAGCCTGTAGAGACTTGGAGCTAAATTCTGGTGCTGAAATCTGAACATCAGAGATGGAGGAGAAGTCCAAATCAGGATAAATGAGTGAACAACAGGCATGTAAAGAGGCCTGGGATTTCTCCAGCGGCAACAGCTGTTAAGTGGTATACACCCAGGCAGCATAATGGTACAGGCCGACGCTTGTGTGTGTGTTTGTGTGTCTGTGTGTGAGAAAGAGAGAGAGGGAACCGACTCCCTCCCCTGTTCCTCCACCTATCAGCAAAGCCTCATTTATTATGCAGACTGGAAACCCTTGGGCTGGACGGAAGGCTTGTGTGTGTGTGTGTTTTGGAAGCAGAGGAGGCAGGAGGCTGGTGAAGACGCCATGCAGAAACACACACTCACACACACACACACACACACACACAGCTGATTCACCTCCCAAATACATGCTGTGGGAGTTAAGAGGCCGTAAGAGGTAAAGATGACTGCAGAGAGAGAGGAAAAGGGGTCCGTGCATTAGTGTGAATAATGCTGTTAGACTTGTTGCATCAGCTGTGATAACTGTTTGATATGTCAGTCCCATGTATTCTATCACACAGACCTTGAAAAACACATACAAAGAAGCTTGCCTCTCTGCTAATTTGTATTTTTTTCTCGCTTCCCTCTAGAGAGAGAATAAAGGAGAAGCTTGTGAAGTGTGTATACCCAAGACCCAGGTTGCCTTAGCTCATGATTTTGAAAAGTTTTGTCACAAATATTACATCTAAAACAGCTGTGGACTATGAGGCGACGTAAGGAATGAAAACCGCAGCTTTGCTTGTCAGGTTTATTAAACCTGACAAATAAACATTTTCACTGCTACAGATGTGGGAATATGATCCACTGAAATGATCCATTACTCAACTAGAACAACTCTGGACTTCAGCGCTACCAGCAGCTAAACCCCAGCAGAGTTGCAAGTAGGACGCTCTAATTCTCCCTAAACGTAAAGCAAGTTGCACTGGGAGAGTATTCCGTTTAATTCCATTCATTTTGATTCCTGTTTGCCAATTTATTATGATTTTAAACAGAGAAACTGAACAAATATGTTTCCTTTGGAAAACCTTTAAAGCTTCCAGTGATGGAAAGTAGCAAAACTTGACCATAATTTGAAGCAGTTTACTTGAGTTTTCCCATTTTTTTCCCATTTTATATTTGTGCTCTACTCTTTGTCGGTTGAATATCACATTTTCAACTCCTCATCATGTATCTGACAGCTGTAGCCAGCAGTTATTTTTACAGATTCGACTGTTACATGAAGAAAACCAATGACAAAACTGTTAAATAACAGACTTGTGGCTGCCAATTGTAGCTTTATTTAAATAACTGTTTAAACAGATTCAGTATTTCTCTCTTAAACACACACAAAGATTAGAAAGATCCCAGAAAAATGAAGACTTTTGTTTTTGTGAGCTCTGCTGTTTTTTTTTTCTTGCTCATTAATCATCTCCTGACCTCTCAAATTTCTCTGGTGACCCACTGGAGGGGACTCGACCCTCAGGTTGGACAATGCTAAAATAGACCACCTACTATATATGAAGAACTGACTCCACCTCAACCAGACACACACACACTGTTACATCAGCATTTACAATCTGAAATTCTAAAAGCATTTGGTGCTATTATTGCTGTACTTTTACTTAGTATGAAGTAAGATTGTAAAGGTTTACTTGTAATTCAGTGTTTTTGATATCCCTGCATTGGTACTTTGACCTAAATAACTGATGTAAACACTTCTTTCACCACTTATGTAAGTTTAACAGCAACAAGCATTAAATATCAATCAACAAGTAGCTTTACTCTGCTAAGTAATACTGTTGTTAAACCAAAGACATCAGCAGCGTGTAACTAAACACATGTATATCCTGTTTATCGCTGCTGAGGCCATCAGATCTGGGTTACGCAGGAACAGAGCTCCATGATCTGCTCTGACACACCACACATAATTATATAAAAGTCTAAAATAACTGTATTCCCACAGCTAGGGGGTAGCTTTGATGTTAAAGAGTAGTATTTTCCATTAGAGAATACTGTTCCAAACTGTTAACGTGCATTAGCGGCACAATTATGAAAGCTGTTGTCTAATCTTTTAAAAGTCCCAGGGTAATGTTGGAAATGGCCGGAGGAGAAGAGGAGAGGGGGATGGCAGAGGGATAAAGGGAGGAAGGGGAGGAGAGAAACTCAATCTAAAGCACCAGGTGCACCTTTTGTCGACATAATCTCCCAGCCCTTGAGACCGCGAGCACACTGGCCAACATATACAGCCTTTCATACGTACACATGCTGCTTCTTCGACTGGGGGATTTCAGTCCTGGGTTGGCTGTGGTCATATGTAAAAGGGACTGTTAGGTCAGTGCGCTGCCAGAGCGGGATTTGGTGCCGTGTGATTTACCCACACTTAGGTAATAATCAACAGGACAGAACCTTTAAGTTTGCATTTTAGAGATTAGATTATCACAATTAAAGTTTGGAAAGAAAAAAAAAGAGTTTAAAGTCTTCACAGGACATGTTCTCACTAGACACTGAAGTGAACCAATTTTTATATCATGTGTCAGATTTAGTTTGTTTTCCACCACAATACTGATGCAAATTTGAACCATAACTTAGCTGCACTTTAATTAAAACATTTTTAGCATTTACAGGCCATACATGCACAATCAATACACCCTTTAACGCAATATAATGTAGCTTCAACACTGCTATATCATAGATGTAAGAAAAAGTGAGAACATTAAGTGTTCAGCAGCTTTAACTATTTAACATTAAGCATTAATGTGAATTCATGGGGTCTGAACACATTTGCAAATATATATTTCTCATTGTGTGAGTAAAACAATTAAGAAATAGGTTCATGTGTGTGATTATTTATCACTATGCTTCTTTGTAGCATTGATCAATGATAAATACATAAAGCTTGTAATTTAGATGATGCATATTTTGAAAGAAGAATATTGCTGTTGCTCTTGCAAAAAAAAAACAACTATAATCACCCATCCTTAATTCAGTGCACTATATTTTAAAATTTTAGTTTTAGACTTCTATCATTTTCTGCTTATTGTAAGTTGAGACCAGACTGTCTGGAGGACATTACTTCTTATGAATAGTTGAATGTTTGCAGATGGAAAATGGGTAAAAACATTCTATACAGAGCAGCAGTAGGTGAATGAACCCTCAGTGTGTGTGTGTGTGTGTGTGTGTTTGTGTTGAGGGCAACAAAAACCTGAACGCGGCCACTGTGAATCTACAGGCGTGTATTGATGCCTGTCAATCAGTCTATAACGCTGCACAAGGAGCACAAAACAAAGCGCTGTCTTCAAAAGCGAAGCAGTTGTTGTGCACCTACGAGTTTGAAATGCTGAAAACCTTGGACTGTGCAAAAACACACCCTTGAATAACATTACAGGCCGTGTTAATCAATGGCTCTTACCACAGTGGATTTAAGCAGGCCTGGCGCCCCTTGTCCACAATCCCTCACCCGTCATTCTTTAAGCTCGACCCCTAAACTCCTGTAAAGCCTCAAGTGGGGACGAAGCCAAGGACGGAGCAGGCTGCTCATTGTGATTTAATCTCTCTCTGCCTTCTCTCTCTACTGCGAGAACAAACATCAAATATGGCCTCCTTATCAGGCCAGCCCTGCTCTATCTATCACCAATCGATACCTGCTGTTTTGTGTGTGCAGGTTTGTCTGTATCCGTGTGTGTGTGAGTGTGTGTGTGTTAGTGTGAAACAGGTCTCAGGGGCTGCACTAACTAAGGTCAAAGATCAGGCATAACCCTCCAGCGTGGAATGACAGATGTGGCCTGAGGAAAAAACAAGATAAAAGTAAGAGAGGAGGAAAAAAAGACCGAGAAAAAACACAAGAAGGGAGAGATTCATACCAGTTGCATGTGTTCTAAACAACAGATCAGAAAAGACAGGAATTGTTATGATTGCTTCTGTTGTTTTTGCAGCGGGTATAACTTCGCCTCAGGCAGCAGATCAGCTTACCTGAACGTCTGCCTCAAACAATGGACTGGAAGCTTTGGCAGCGTCCGGCTATCTTTTCTTTTTTTTTTGGAAATGCCACCACCGAGCAACTGTGCTGTCACAACGTGGCGACTGTGGCTCTTTATTAAACACTTCCTTCGGTGGCAGAGGGAAAAGGAATGAATATAAAAAAGGCGTCTGCTTCTTGTGCTTCCTTTTCGAGGGAGGAGAACCAAACTGTGGAGCCTTTTGACCACCAGATGCAATGCACACATGGAGATGGAGCACAGAAAACGTTTTCTCTCCTGGATGAATGTTCATAGAAGAGACAGTAAGTGTATGCATATGCATTTAGAGGGCGTGGGGAGGAAACCTGAGGTGATATGACACTCTGTGCTTCTATTCACCATGAAACAGCTCCATAAAGCTGCAAAAAATGCTGCCAGAGCTGCAGCAGGCTGGAATGGCTGTTAGAGATAGATGGAGAAAGAGAGAGAGAGAGAGAGAGAGAGAGAGAGAGGGGGGCAATCCTTTGTTCTGTCAAGGACTTAACACAATCAGAGTGTACAGTGTGTCAGGAGCGCACAGGCATATATCAACTTCAATCTCTTTTTAATGAAAAATCCTGCCCTCTCTAATATGTGCAAATTAACCTCTTCTCCTCCCTCCTCCCCTCCTGCCATTTCCCCTCCTCTCTCTCTCTCTCTCTCTCTCTCTCTCTCTCCCTTACAGAGGCCCCTCGACTCCCTCTCTCGCTCCTCTTCTTCCTCCCTTTCCACTCTTTTCGCTTCACTTTCACCAGTTTTTTTTTATTCAAAAAGGTGGAGACCACAACAAGGAAGGAGGAGAAAGGATAGAGAGAGATACTGACAGAGAGAGAGAGAGAGAGAGAGAGAGAGAGAGAGAGAGAGAGAGAGAGAGAGACTCCTGCTTTCCATTAGCTTGTTGCTTTAGTCACCCAGCCCCCCACGGCAATTATCTAGCTCAGTTAGTTGTAAAAAAAATCATTAGAGAAAAAAAAACAAAGCAGGAAAAACAACTGAAAGTCAGTGTCCAGCAGCAGCAGCAGCATTAAAATTCACCCTCCATCCTTCTCTCTTCGGTTTTCATCCGTCTCTGTATGCTCCAACACACACTCACGCCGGATCATGCTATTACCCTGATTATCCTGATGAGTTGGTCAGATCCTCGCCTTCTCATTCTGCCCATGCTGATTGTAATTTAGAAATTACACCTAATGAGGAATTTTTAAAAACACGGCGGCCACTCTGTGCTGCCAGCTCCACGCCGTTCCCTGCCCTAATGGATTTCCTGGTATGGAATCCATTTTTCCCCCCTTTCTGCCCTGCAGGGGGTCCAGCTAACCAGGCCCTCCCTGCCTCCCTCCTCAACTCCTCGCCGCCCTCCCACACCACCGCCTCCTCCCCTCCACCACCACCACCACACTCCACTAATTGGGGGCGACTGGTTTTGGTGAAAAGAAGTCATAATCATTGTTTCTGCCGCTAATTTAAGTAGTAAAGTGTACAGGATCAGCTCGCCCAACGAGGAAATGAGCATGATTAAATTTACATTTTTTAAAATCTTAACAGCTAAAGTGCCAATTTCCTTTCAACTGTTTTTTTCTCTGAAAGTTAAACACCATATGGCGCTTCACGCAAGATAAATACGCACATAAATGCATGCATATGCTAGTATCTTTGGGGCGGTTGGTTGAGTTTCATTTCAGGAAATACACTTAAAAATCATTCATTAGGGTGTCTAAAAACAACTTAGATCCATAGATCACGCTCTGATCTTCTATAATAAAGGGAAATATGCCCAATAAAAAAGAAAAACATCAGAGAGCAGCTTTTCCACATAATTTCATTTGATTTTTATGGAGGAATGTGATCCGTCAAATGTCTGCAGGGTGCAGTTTTAACCTGTCCTACTAGTCTCACAAACACCTGTGTGATGTCCGAGTTGTGCTTCAAGGGGGTATTCGTGGAAATTAAGGGTGATGGTGGGTGGTGGTGGTGGTTGGAGGGGTGCAAACACACACACAGGCACACATGCAAATCAAAGCCATCAACAGCTTGTGATGAAGTGAGACGTCGTGGCATAAACAGAGTGTGTCGTTACCATGGAAGCCACTTTCACCTCACAGGCCGAGAGACAGGAAAAACACAAAGAGCCGACGAGACAGGGAGGGAGTGACAGAAAAACAGTAACAGACAGACAGGGAGAAAGACAGACGGACAGACCGAGGGTTACAAGCTCTCCTTCAGCAACATTTAATAGCTTTTCAAACCCTTCTCAGCTTTTTCACAAGTTTCCTTTCCCCGGGAAGGAGACGGCGTATTTGTACAGTAAGTGCCCCCGAAGAAAAGGAAAAGTTCATTGAAACGGCGTTTAATAGCCGGTTGAACATTCACAAGTTTAATGAGCACATCACAAAGCTACAGAAGCAGACGTACAGTGGCAGAGTTGGAGGGGTTCGAGCCACATCTGTCCCTGTTTTTGGTCCCTTTTGTTCTTGTTCGGTTCTACTGCGGGTCACAGCCTTTAGACTCCAACCTCACATGGCTTGTTAGTGTAGATTCACTGCAGGCCTTACACATTTTTAACAAAACTTACCACACAGTCGTTTCTCATACTCAAATCCATACACCTACACGTCCTAACCGATCCCGCTGCCGAGCAAATGTTTTAGATTTATTGCCTTTTTTCTCTCGGTTTGATACTTCACAAGCAAATTTTCTACCCGTCAGTGTTCCCAACGTGCACACAGTTCACTTTATGAGCAGAGCCATAAACAAGATTTAAAATTCACTTAGCTAGAACTGGAACAAATCACCGCCTGCAATTTCTGCATAGCATTGAATGTCCACTTCACTCACCAATTCATAATAATCAAGCCTGTTGCAGGAAATTGAACATAGCAACCCGGTCAGAGGCCATCTGAGCGGAGAATCGCAAGCATAAAAAAAAGAGAGTACTCCAGATATTTCCCTTCATTTTGCAGAGACACTAATGACAAATTTCCTTCCTTTATACTTTATAAATGATTCATCTTAGCCAAATGGAAACCTTTATCCATCTAATCCAGCTCATTTTCTCTCTATCTGGGATGTAACAACAGGTTGCATAACTTTTGCGGAGGTCAGTGCAGAGATTGAAAAGGAAGAAATTAGCTTAGATGTGCCTTTAAAATGTTCCACCGCTGTGGGGGATTGAAAGAAAAAGAGAGAAATGCTCATATCCACTCATGATAACGTGGTTTTTCCAAGCTGCACTGTCCTGTCCACCCTCAAAGCCTGATTGCTGCTGAGCGAAAGAAGCAACCACACTCGGTACCTCCTACGAAAAGGTCGGACAAGCAAGGCCGTCGCAGCGATGTTAGCTTCGAGGGTTTGCCTGGGAGGCTACAGGAGGTAATCAGAGGAAAATATGTCCTCTCCTCCTCCTCTTCTTTTAGACCTCCATTAGACCAGCCTGCTTCAGTCTGGGAAAATTGATTTTCTCCCTCCCCTCCTCCTCTCCTGTTTCTCCTCTTTTTTTTTCTTCTCAGGTTCCATTTGAGGCTTGTTCATCCACTCTCAAGAGCAGTTTGGCGAGACAGCGAGAGAAAAGAGAATAGTAGGCCACGACAGGTTGTTCACACATAATGTTACCCACCTCCCCCAACAGCAGAGCTAACACCAGGGCTCCAGCTTCATCTCTGTCATCTGCAGACCCACAGAGGCCTACAGAGCTTTGGACCTCGTTTTCTTTTTTTGGTATTAATCTGCTTAATCGTGTCCCTTCCTCTACCGTCCATCCTCCCATGTCTTCCTCTTTCTGTTGCTCTTCACACTTCCACCTCCCTCCCTCACCCTCCCCTCTTGGAGCCAAGTCTTGGATCAATGCACCATTGATTTTCCTATCAATGAACATTAGTATGGATCAGACTGCTGCTTGCACTGCCCTGCCCCGACACACACGTGCACGCTCATACAGTACGTACATACCCGTGCGATTTGGACTCAGGGTGAGCTGATGCTGTGGACAAAGAAAAAGCAGCAAAGAAAAGACGGTATTACAAATAAAAGAGGGTCGGTTTGATATATAAAAAAAAGAGGGTTCTGGTTGAAAGCACAAGAGCCAATCAATGCAAGGAGTGACAGAAAAGGTAGGAAATGAAATCAGACTGAGCAGAGTTAGCGTTTGTGTGTAGAGGAAACAGTCATTGGTCAACTGCCTGCTAGTCGATTCACTGCAGAATAATTCAGTCTGACTGGCAACCAGTTCGACTGTTGATAATAGCTGCTAATCATGACAGTGAATGGATGCGTGCGCTTTATACACCTTTGGGTGTCTTTCTCTTTACCTCTCCCACTCACACAGCAGCAGCAGCACAAACGCACACATCTCTGTCTCCTCTCTCACCCTATAATGGGCTCTAAGTCAGGTGGAGATTGACACTTTTCTTTCTGCTGTGCTCCTTTTGTGTCCAACATTGTATTCATTCCACACAAACCAACAGCGGCCTCACAGAGAGCACATTTCTGCGCACATCAGCTACATTTTGCATCACCAAACAATGAATGAACGATTACCATCTTCAATTAACTCGGCATTTGTTGAAAAAGGGGGAAAGAGGGGAAACAGGACAGTAAATATTTCTTATTTATTGTGCAGCCCGCCGGACAGTGAATCTGCACTGTGGGTTTAATAAATGGACGACTGCAGGGATGTTTGCGCAGAATTGTCCTCCACTGGGTATACGACGGGGTACGGATGGACTTCTTTGGGATTTCCTGAAGTTATTTTTTAATTTCATAACCCCATTCCCTCAAATCCTCACATCTTTCACTTGCTTAACTGGGAGGAGTGAGAGGGACTAGCTGGGCAGACTGGTCTTTATAGAACAAAGAAAGCTCCTTCTCGGCGAGTGGTTGGGGTGCATACCACAGGGACACAAACGCCGTCAAGCAGTGAGTCTCTGGTTCGATTCCCAGTTCACCTTCTAGTGCACGTCACTACGCTGCTTTCACTCCCACATTTCCTGTCTGCCTTCACTGACTCTATCTAATAAAGGAGACATCCTTCTTTGTCAGTGCGTGCATGAAAGTTGATCCTCAGATAAGACCTCCTGTGCAAGGAAACTGAAAAGCCTCAGGGCTGTCCTGTGCCCTGCCTGATTACAAAGCGTTTTAATTCAGGCTGCAGTGGACGTTTGCCTGCCTGACTGCTCACACATCGTGTGTCGAATGCCTTTCATTTTTTAAAAATTCATGAATGAATCTTTTAGCAAGTAATGAATGATTTTGTGAATTTTTCTTAGTTTCATAATTGAATTAATTGTGCACAATACTACACTGTAAAACATATTTTCCAGTTTGTTTAATTTAAATGTAATTTTGTTTGTTTCTAGTTAAATGAACTTAAAACATTGTTGAAAAAATGAATAAAAAATCACTTTAGAACATTATTTTGTATGACTTGAGGCATTTCTATTGAAGAGCTGAATGGATGAAGAGCAGAGTCCACCCAACTATTTTAATTTTTTTTTTTTAAAGTGAAAAAATAAAACCAGTTTGTAATCAGATTTCCCAGGATTCATTGTTAGAGAGTTTTAACTCCCCAGAGATTCTTGGTTTTTGTACTTTGAGAAAACAAACACGCTGGGAATTTGCTATTTGCTTTTAAAACATGTCAAATTGAGCAAGGGTTGTTGCTTTTCATAATAATCAAAACATTTTTAACCACGACCAAGGGTAGGACTGAATTTAGTTCCTGCACTATTAAAGGTTTAATTTATCTCACTGTAACCAGAAGCAGCTTCACGGATTGTTTTTATACCGACTCTGGTAAAAAAAAAAAAAAAAAAAAAAAAAAAAGTCTTCAAGAGCGGTGGTTTTAAGTTCTCAGAATAACATGAGGAAGAAACTCTTTAAGCTTAGAAAATGAAAAAGGAAAACACTGTTTATGTGATTGCTTAATTCAACTTAATATCTTAAGTTCACTGAATTAATTTTCTTAAATTCAATTAATGTAAAACATTCGGCTAGTTTCACAGTTTTACATCGTATTAGATTATGTTAAACAATAAACCAAAAAGCAGTTAACTCACATTTTAAGGCAGCAGGAGGACCTGGGTGAATTAACTTGAAATAATTTACAGTGTGCATAATTTATTTTTACTATTTAAAGACTACAAATTTCACAATGAGCTATTTCCATAATTCCTGATGTTCTAACACCTTCATATTTTCATCAGTAACAGAATTGTCCCTCAGGAACTCTGAATAAGTGAGAAATATGAAATATGTCATTGGTGTTTATATATATTTGGGTGGGATAAGAAAGCTCATATTTGGATATAAGAAGAAGAAACATTTTTTTGCATCGTGTTTTCAAAGCATCACAAAACATACTCTCTTCACAACAGTGTCAAATGTCAGCTCATTATCACTACAATCCTTTCATGCTCAGTAGTTCTCATTTAGACTTGAGGTGCAGCTATCAGACTGGCCTTGACTTTAAATATCTGTTTCCCACGGAGCAAAAGAAACTTGGCTTGTGTAACCACTCCGGGCTTCAGATCCTGCCCCCTTTTCATTCCTCCTGGACCCAACACAGATAACCAGGCAAGTGTACACTTCTGCACACAGCAGGTGAAAGGAGGAATATGCATGATTTTTATTATTACTAGCATTTACAAAGCTGCTCTCCTTTGCACGGCTGCAAACTTCTCCACACACAGCAATCAACCTGTGGGAGCTGAAAGCAGGAGAAGGGGGGGGGGGACTTTCTGGCAACATGTCAACCGAGAATATAACCTTTCTAACCACAAAGTTCAATTACTCACTTAACTCACTTTGATCCAGACCCCACTGCCTCTGACTGAGGCTTTATCATGTGCACTGGCTGAAATGAGCCTAAAGCGAGCTGAGCCGTGAATGCACCATTCAGCAGCTGCAGGGAAACTTCCAAAACCCGCAGCAGCAAAAGTTAACAAAACTCCCAGTGCAGTGACAAAGTTTACTTCTAGCAATGCGGCTAAACCAGATGTGAGGCTCGTTTTACGTCCACACGCGTGTGCACGACTCGTGAGACGCAAAAACAAAGCTTTTAGTTTGTTTTTTCAGTGCAGCAGCGAGGAGCCACATGTGAAACTGTGGAAGATCCTCAGTCGGTGAGCGGAGGGGAAACATGGCGGGTCCACCGTGAAAAGTGCGCCCGAAAACACACACATTCGTGCTTCTTTAATTGTGTAAATTGTGCAATTCACCTCGAAATTTCCACATGAGGTCTAAAACTGCCTCCTCGGTTTGTGCGACTTGCCTGTCGTGGTCACTTCGCTACCGCCGTTTCCGGGGAGCCGAGCAGAATGCAAGCGGGAAAAGGAGCTCCTGACAGCGGCCGCAGCTGCAGCAGTAGACCGGCAGCAGGCTGCTTTTCACCGGCAGGCAGGAGGAGGAACAGCTGCCCCTGTCGGCTCCTCTGCTGCTGATGTGTAGCCCAGCGAAGAAGATAATATCTACAATTGTAGAAAAAATAAATTGTAAAATATCTGAAGGTGGGCATGCTTTGGAATTTTAGTAAATGTAAAAGCAGAAATTTGTAGTTATCGCGAGATTTGTTTGTTTACATTAAAAGCGGAAGTATAACGCTGGTAACAAATATAATAGAAAAATAACAACACACATATTATATTATATTATATTTTTTAACTGCGTGTTATTTGTGCATGCTGGATATTCACACATTTTGCATTCTTACATTTACTGTTAAATGTTAATTCTGTATCTATCTTACATCGACATTTTAGACTATTGCACTTTTACTGCTTCTTTTGCAGCTTCTTTTGCCCTGATAATATGTGCAATTCCCGTAGAGTTGAGTGTAATCTAATCTAATTAAATATTTATCAGACTATTTATTTATTTGCCTATTTTTATTTTAAAATTTCCTCCAAACCTCATGCTGTATGTGTTAATTCAGATTTAGCAGATAAGTCTGCTGTTGTTAAAATTTGGTCTATATTTTTCTTCTTTTTTAAAATAATAAGTTACTCTAATATGAAAAGGTAAACCTCAGGTTAAATACCTTGAGCCCTCTTATTGAATTTTACGTCACATGATATTTGCATTTAATATCCCTCCGTGCACCACACGTCGGGTTGCCATGTTGTTACCGTGACAGGCAGGTTTAAAGGACTGTAATTGCAGTCACATTGAGCTCCAGAAGCTTTTTATTCTCTCACACACTGAGCTCCACAGAGGTGACCGTGCGTATTTTTAGGCTCTCTGCATATACTGTGGCACGAAGTCACCGAAGAGCTCATGTAAGGGCTGCTGATTTTTTTTTTTTTTTTTTACTGGTGGCTCTCGTGGTGTTGACGTTATGGAGCTGCTGGTGGTTGTGTGGTGAACTGGAGCAGCCGTGCGCGCTCTGGAGAGGTGAATGTGAGCCATTCAAATTTCCATATATGTCCTGTCAAAGGGACACCCACCTCTCCTCTCCTTTCCTCACCCACCCACCCCCATCACTACCACCACCCATCCACACGCACGCACAGCCTTCCCCCCCCCCCCCCCCGCCCCCTCCCTCCTTTCTTTGTTCCCTTCCGATGAGCTCCCCACAGGACAGAGAGAGAGAGAGAGAGAAACCACACCACTGCCACCCAGCGGCCACGGAGGCGCGCGCGACCGTGTGCGCGTGCTCTTTGTTAGCTCGGACCTTTTGCGGACTCCCCATCACGAGTGGAGAAGCCACATCGATCCTCCGCAAGTTCAGTTTTCCACGTTTACGCACGCGACGCAGGTTTAGCACGGCCGGCGCGCACGCTGCCTCTGAAGTGTCCTTGAGCAAGACGCTGACCCCACGCTGACCTTCCGGGGACGAGAAGGGTGCCGAGTGGGTGTGTGGGTGGCGATTCCGTCCTCCCTGTCCTTTATCATATTATCCTGAGATGATGGACTCTTCCTCACTCGTGTTCAGCCGTGGATCTGACGGGTTGCGCATCAGAATGATTCAATAACGAGGAGACTATAGGCTCTGCAGGACAATAATTGAATTAGCTCTATATAACCCAGTTAATGAGGTGCTTAACAAGGAGACGTTAATTACAGATTCTATATGGCCCCTGCGTCTTTCTGCAGGGCATCCTCTCCTCTCAGCTCCTATAAGAGGGATTAATCAATCATAATTTTGCGCACCCAATTCAACCTACCACTGATGCGAGCTGCATTTTTATGTATTTATTTGCTAATTTATTTACTGCTGTCAGCGTCATAACTTGCTACAATAATTTAGACATTAGAAAAGGCAGCAGGCAGTGTAGTCAGAGAGAGAAAGAGGATGAAAAGGGGAGATTTTGTTTCCAACAGGGGGCAGAATCACTGCACAAATCCTCCCTCTTTCTTCTACTCACATTTGCACACGAGCTCGACGCACACATATAGGATCTGTTGTTTTTATTTTCTCTGCAAGCAATTTTCACCTCACCCCCAGCCGCCTTAAAAAAAATTACCTTTAAATAGCCCGGTGCAAATGGAAGCCCAGCTCGTGTGCCTGTTTGTTTGTTTAACAAATCAACTTTTTGCAGCAGATCACAGACGGAGATTGGTTCCAGTGGCAGAAAAATGAAGCTGAGAGCTAAAACGGTTCAACAGATTTGATGTTTGACAAAGAGGAAAAAGCAAGTTTTCCTCTCTCCTTTGCTGGCTATAATTAAGTGGTCTGGTGTTTGGGATTAGTTGAATTTCTTTAACAATAATAACCAGATATGAATCACTTTGAATTTAGTTATTCTTTTTTTCTCTCTTTGGGGCCTCAAGGTCTTGACCTCAGACTCACTTTCTTGGGAGCTGTGGTTTCATGCTCTTCCATGCCTAATTAAATTTTAATTAAAGTAAAATCTGGCTGCTTGGAGCTTCTAAATAATTGAATAAAACACAACAGGGAGTATGAGCAGGGAAATAAATGTTTTTGCCATATTACATTCATTTCTCAAAAGTGTTTTTATGGAAATAAACACACAAAAACACACCTAATGCCTATATTAAATAAAGACAAATCCATTTAAAGCTGTGCTTTTTCATTTGTTGACCAAAGACCATCAAAATCATTCTTGCTCCAGTGATAACTCTTGAAGGTGGGATGGCTTTTCTGATATTTTCTAGTTAAGAAATTATTTTGCAGAAAACAAAAAGAAGGAAAGTGTTAATGCTGTTACCCACAAAGATAATCAGCCTGAAATTTATTTCAAATTCTGAAATATGAGAAGCTTCCCTGTTAGATTTGTAAGCAAAGTAGAATCTATTAAATGACTCACCAATGGACAAGGGAGGAAGACATACTCAGACAGTTAAGTCAAAGTACAGCAATGTAGAAAAACTTCATTACCAGTAAAAGTGCAGGACAAAAAAATCCTAAAACCTGAATAAGGATTTGCAGCCAAATGCAGGTCAAGTATCAGGCGAGGCAGGTTTATTTATATAGCACAATTCATGCACAAGACAATTGAAAGTGCTTTGGCCATTAAAATAAATAACAAAGATGATTTAAAAGGTAGACATTAAAAGCATGCACTAAAGTCACAGAAATAAAACGATTCAAGCAACAAAATCAACATGAAATTTTATGATCATAAAACAAAGAAATGAAAGCTCAGATTAAACAGTGTACAGTGCTGGTATTAAGGCAGTCATTAATCAAAGGCATAGTAAACAAAAAAGTCTTTAATCTTGATTTAAATGAAGTGAGCATTTCAGCAGACCTGTAGTTTTCTGGCAGTTAGTGAGTCAGAATCTGAAAACTGCTTCTCCATTTTTGGTTCTGACTCTGAATAGGAGCAGAGAGCAAACCTGGACCAGAGGACCTGAGCGATCTGGACGGTTCAGATGGTAAAAGGAGGTCATTGTTGTATTTGGGCCCTAAACCATTCAGAGCTTTACAAACTAACAAAACAGTTTTAACCTCTGAGAGTGCCAACATTGGAGTGATGTGATCAACTTTTCTAGTCTTGGTGAAGACTCTAGCAGCGACAATCTGGATCAGCTGCACTGTTTTCTGGACTTTTCAGTCAGACCTGTAAAGACACTGTCACACTAATCTAATCGACTCAAGATAATTGCATGGACCAGTTTTTCAAGGTCCTGCTGAAACAAAAGTCCTTCAATCCTGTATATTCTTCAGATGATAGTAAGTTGACATTGTAATAGTCCTATTGTGGCTTTGAAAACGGGTCTGAGTCCATGACTACACTCAGATTTCTGGCCTGATTTGTGACTATTAAAGTAAAGATTGGATCATGTCACTGCTGTATAGCTGCGGCAGGATTTATATCCAGGTTTAAACACGGAGACAGCAGATAGATCTGAGGCTCTGTGAGGCGAGCAATGGGAAAAGAAAGAAGAAACAACAAAGCTTTGATCCACACATTTATTTTCAGATGTTGGACTTTGTCTCTAATCTTTGATTTTGGTGAGACATTGGATCATTTACTAAAAATACAGAAATGTGGAGAGAAAAATCATCAGACACATCTGGAGCTGACATCTCAAACGCGAACACAGCTATGCAGTGCTTTTTTGCAAAATGTCAGAAGCCAAAAAGTTTGTGAATCGCTGGGTTTAACCTGTAAAAATGTGTTGTATTTTAAAAGGCTGTTTAACTATCTTCAAAATAAAAGTAGGGAAAGCTATGAGATAAATGTTGTGGAGTGGAAAATGCAATACTTACCTCTGAAATGTAGTGGAGTGAAAGCATAAAACAGCATAAAGTGGACAAACTAAGTGTCTCTAAAGTGTAGTGAAGTTAAGTTGAATAAATGACTTCTACTGCTAATGAATAAACCAAATGTTAAAACGGTTTAAGAGGACACAGGCTACCTGGACAGAACTCTCTCACTGATTTTCTCTGACGTCTGCACAATATCTGCATGAAAGTTTGAACTCCAGTTTATCGTAAATGTTCTCATTTTCTATCAAATGACTTTGCTGCTGTTTAAATGGACTAGACGGTTCTCCACAGAATTTTGTTTAAAAGGCAGCAATAATGCAGACCAGATTCTGCCTTGGAGTTTGGAGTCGGTCTTACCATCAGGATTCTTAAAAAGTGTTAACGGCACAGTTGACTTATTTATGTGACCATACTGAGGGAATTTATGAGACAACACACTGAGCTGATTTTTGTAAAAACCTTTGACCTGCTGTGAGCTTCCAGTCCCGGGAGCTGCTTTAATGTGTTTTGCAGTTTTACTGTAACCTCCTTTTGTCTCAGCTGAAGCAGGACTGAAGCTCTCTGCAGAGATCTTTTACTGTAGATGGTCTGCAGAGGAGAAGATGACTGAGGGAAAGAGGCCACTTTAGCTCCTTCATCTGGAAAAATGCTAGTCTGAACACTGCAACAATGGACACACACAGCAGTAGTTATTTAGTAATCAGTGAAGCCTTAAAGCACCACAAAATGATAGCAAGCACTGCGGATTTTTTAACCTTTGTGTCACATATAGGAATCCAAGAAGATACAGAAATGGTAGAAGCAGATAAAAATGTCAAAATAATTGATTTTACTGTTATATTCAGTTGTAGAGAAAAAAGATAAAGACAAACCTGAGTGTCTACTGAGTCCTAAACTCTGTCCAGGTCTTTCTTTTTAAATCAAAACACATATTTATTGGTATTATTGGAATAAAAGCAGCAGCCTCCAGACAGTGTCACATGATTATAGTAACTACCTTTGTAACAAGTTCATCCAGCCTTCATACAGTCATTTCCCTAAAAGCAGCCACTCTAACCATAAAGACCACTGGACATCTCTTTGTCCTAATTGCTGGTTCTGAAAATGTGTTCTCAATGCAAACATTCAACAGTCTCCTTAAAGGGGACGTTTTCGCTTGTTCTTATCTGAAAATCAGTGACCGATGGGGAATTTTTCAAAACTGTACTGGTCTTCAGGCAACCAAGGATTAATAACAATAAGAAAAGCAGAGTAAACTCAGGCTGAATCGATTTCCCTACAGATCCAGATCAGCTTCTCTTTGTGGGTTTTTGCAGTTAAACTTACAGTACAGGAGAAATGTCCCATTAATTTGACCGGTGAGGATGACAGCTCAACTCAAACACTTCTGACTTTTGGTGTTAAATTTCCACATTATCCAAGCTGTTTTGACTTCAGTGCGGTGTCTTCTGTCACCTGTTAAAAAGATGGGCTTAAATGAGGAGGATTTAAAAACGAAGTGAATGGAGCTTCACCGGTTTGAAAGCAGCCTGGTTTCATTTCTGAACGCAGTTTCCATTGGATTAGTGTGCTGCTATCTGTATGAAGTAGCAGAATGAAACGGGAACTGTGAGTCATGGTCAGCTGTTTGGTTGTAATTCAGACAGATCAGGTTGAGGAAGAAGCTGAAAAGATTAGATATAATAAAGAAACTACAGAAAGCGTTTTATGGGGTTGGGTTACTTTTAACTGCTGAATCAGATTTGCATTTTACAAACTCTACATATATTTGGACTAGCGTTTTCCCAGCAATATTAAACCCTTGAGTTTATGCAGTATGTGTGAAAATCGGTTCTGACGTCTATCTAGTGACGCAGATTTACGCACAACAAATGTTTGATTCTGTAATGAGAAATGAGGATCATCATGTGATGACATGACAGACGGGTTCTAGAGGATAAAAAAAAACACGCAGCAGCAGGGAGACAGTGAAGGCTAATCTATTTCACAACCGGAGCCGGAGCCAAAATGGACTTTGGACAAAGCGCGGAGTCAGAGGTCAGTCCGATAGCTGCAGCGTGTGTGGCCGCGCACCAGAGCTCCTCATTCCCAGATAATGAACGACAGGCAGACGATGATCTCACTTGTGGGGTAAATGATGGAGGCTAGAATTAGTCGTGTAGTTTATAAAAGCAACGTCAGAGCAACATTTGAAAACAAAAAGTGTATTTTTTTCTCCCCAGGAGTTTAACCAGTTAACGGCTGCTGACTGTCATAAAAATGTTCACTGCAGAGGCTTAGAAAGGGCTGATGACTGCAAGACTGTAAACACAAGTAAATAAATAAGAGCAACTGTTTCTTTTTTTTCTCATCTCGAAACAGTCACATGTCCCAATTCTTCAGTTAAAACTGCAGTTATGGTTCCTAATGCAAAAGAGAGTTTCCTTCCGTTGCTCTTACTTATCTGGACTTCCAGGTCTGGACTGCGTTACACACTGATTACACACATTTCAGCGTGTGTAATGGAAGCATAAAAATGGCTCATTTACTGTCACCTCATGACTGCCTCTGGGAGGGAGGCTCCACTCACGAAAAATCCGCAGCAGAATCACATGAAATAAAAGCATTATCATCTGTAGTTAAAGGGTTCAGAGTGGCTGCTGGTCGGTGCAGGAAAGGTTTTGGAGATTCCACTGTGAGAGGGCAAATGTAGCAAATCAATGATGATCCCACTAAACAGATTTAACAGAAGAGGTCAATGAGGAAAATCTGATTTTTTTTTTGTTAGGTTTTCTAAAATAATGTCAATATAACGACTGAGTTAAAGCACAGCAGGTTTCATGAGGTTCTGTTGTCTATCCACAAATAAAATCCAAACAAAACTGCATATGTTTTGTCTACAAACAGCAAAGTGGTTGTATAAAAGTGGTTTAAAACATTCTTTATTTCATCCGCTTGTTCTGCTCTGTCAAGATGGAGCAGGTGAAATGGAAAAGGACTTAATGCTGGTTGAAAATCACTGAAATTAAAGAGCAGACACTGTGCAATACATTAACAAACAGCCAAAACTTTAGGAGCTATGATGCAGATTGAGAGCAAATTCCTAAATATCTGCATCATATGATAGAGCAGAGATTGTATAAAATTTTAATGACTTACACTATCCACAGTATAATAAATTCTCTTCATCTTTTAAGATGATTTGCCCTGTATGAGCTGCATGGGCTATGAACTTTACAGATTTTCATTTTATTAGTTTTTTACTGCTTGGTTTCCACTCTTTACTGAACTTAATGAATAAAGTAGCTGCACCTGATTCATGATCATCCCACTAACCAGATATTATTATAATACGCTGGATGAAATTGGTTAAAGAGAGCTATGTGGTGATATTTGCTGCAAATCTAAACCGGTCGACATGGTCAACAGCAACATTTTAAACAGAGGAGGGTCACAGATGTCCAGAAGAGCTCAGAAGTTTAAATATATTTTTTCTGTGTTTGTGGTAAAAGAAAAAAAAAGAAAAGAAAAAGTAAATTGTAAAAACAGAGCAAAACTTTCATTCTTGTTCATGTGTGTTTTCAAAAATAGGGTCCTAATATAGAAGCTATATAAAAATGTCTTTTCACTGACCTCTTTTTTAGTCAAATTCACTTTATTGTCTCCTGTGGGAGAAATTTGCATTTAAGGCAAAAATCAAGCTGCACTGCAACACAATAAAACAGAACACATGCTATTAGGAATAGACAATAAATACATGACATATAATAAGTTAAAATAATACAAGAACAAAGCTAAAATAGACACATTCCTCCATATATAAGTGTCGCAAATCCCCAACTTCCTCCCTTTGCTAGCTTCACCTATAGCCACTCATTAATGAACTTGACTGTGAGGAGGATAAAAGAGTTTTTAAAAGGGTTGAGCTGCACAGCGGGACTCTGTACCTCCTGCCTGAATTCAACAACTCACACTCTGTGAACAGGAAATGGGATGGATCAGCAAGAATACTGTTTGCTTGCCTGATGGTGGCCTGTAGAAATGGCATAAGTGGAACCCATCATTTTACCCGCCGTCCTCACCAGGTTATCAATCTGTGTTTACGGCTTTTTACCTAAGTATGGATTCAGCGGCTGCACAGTAGAAGATCAACATGAATCAGACACCAAAAAGCCTGAAAAGTCTGAGGAAACACTGCTGGATTCTGGCACAAACACCTGTGAGTGCCAGGTGAGGTCGCTATCAATGTGCACAAAAAGAGGTGACCTGTTTAATGTTGTTGCCATGGTCACCTACTGATTTGGGATCGATCAGCATCTCGACAGTTTTGTCCGTGTTAATCTGCAGGTTGTTGTTGTTTCACAGTCAACAAATTTATGACCCACTTTGGACACCACAAGCTTTATTTTAGTGCACTAGTTTGTGTTCAGGCTGGTGTATTGAGGGTAAAACAGAGACTAAAAGGGGTTCAGTCACAGCCAAACAACCTACATAAACAACGACTTTAAGACTCCCGATCAACACTGACAACATCCCATAAGAGAAATACCCCAAAACTTGTTTAAAGGCAGTTAAACCTAAATAAATGAGATTCCCAGATCTCCGTTAGAGCTTAGATTATTTTTCTTCAAGTTTTTTAGCTATATGACGCAACTGAAAACTGCATTTACATCACACACTTGCATGTATATTTTTTTTTAAATATTTTTAATCCTAATACATAACTTCAGTGACCTCTTTCTGGCGCCTGATCTCACCTTTGATATTTAGCGCAGTCTCCTTGTTTTATTCACATACATGCGGATCAAACTGCATCATTTCTCAACAGCAACAGCAAATCTCCCTGGATGCATATTCTCCATGGATCCCGGTGGTCTGGAGACATATGCCAGCCTCCCTCCCTCCCTCCCTCCCCTCCTCTCCGTCTTCTGATCGCCTCTCCTCGCTCTGCCTCTCCACATCAGCTGATCCGTCACGTGGTCTGGTGTCGTGGGTCACCCTTTTTGCAAAATGGAGTTGTCTGAGTCTGTGCAGAGAGGGCTGCAGGCTCTCGCCGACGCCTCCTCTTTCGACCAGAGCAGCTTCCAGGCGCTGATCGACGTGTCTCACCGGAGCCTGCTGTCCTCTCACGGAGACCCGGCGGTGCTCGGTGAGCTGCTGCCTCCGTTTCTCTCCACCGCCGCTGCTGCTTTTGTCTGGCGGCGCTGCTTCCGCCTTGCCTCGGTGTGGATGTGTAGCG
The DNA here is from genome assembly GCF_021347895.1 of Acanthochromis polyacanthus. Taxonomy (NCBI): domain Eukaryota; kingdom Metazoa; phylum Chordata; class Actinopteri; family Pomacentridae; genus Acanthochromis; species Acanthochromis polyacanthus. Next base: position 16,185,209 of record NC_067132.1, on the reverse strand, counting down.
GAGCCGCGTCGACGTTTTTGTGGATTTTTCTTCGCGCATCCCGCCCCAGCGTTTTCTACGGAGATCTTTAATGAGGCGAGCAGACAGCCGCGTTCAAGCGATCTTAGCTGTTTCTGCTACCTGCTTTGCATTCAGCGCGCCCACTCGGAACACCTTTTGTCATTTAAACTGGCACCAAGTCCGCTCTGCACATCACATGTTTTACTATTTCCACCACGGATCGCTCCATAGCAGACATGTGACTCTGTTTTGCTGTTGACTGAAGCATTAAACCTACATCTCATCTTCTCACTCGGCTAATACACACAGGCTAACTCCTGCTCCGTCCTGCTTGCCTCGGTTGTCTCCACAGACCATGTGTTGTCCAACTTCTGCAGCATTCCGGCTCATTTTAATGGCAGAATTGTTTGGAAAGTGAAGTGTTCACTAGACAAACAAACAATGGACCCCCAGCTGACGCAGCTGAGGGGCCCATTCACATGCAAATCATCATTGATTTCCATTCTGGAGGAGCAGAGTATGGATCGCGTCGTTCATTTGCACAAATCAAACGCGTCTGTTGCGTCGAGAAGGAATGTTGGAGCAAACTGCAAGGAGGCATCCTCCTCATGTTGGCATGTTTTTGATTTTTTTTTAAAATTCCAGATCAGCCCGAGCTGAAGCAGATCGACCAGATCCTTCTGAAGCAGGTTCACACTGCAGCCACCACCTTCATACTGGAGGCGGTCAAACAAAACGCAGACAAGTCGACGATAAGGTAGGTGACATCTGACAGAGCACGCTTCCTCTTCGACCTCTACACACGGTGGTGAATTTCTAAAAATGTACTCGGAAATATAATGCTCAGTATCTTGCTATTTGCGTGTTTCTAACTCCATTGCGTGTCGATGCATCTCCCAAGAGACAACAGAGAGGCTGTGTCTTATTTTCTAATAAAAGTACAAGAAGGGTGAGAAATATTGTGCAAAAACAGCACCTAAAATTTAGAGACACAAGGATCATATGCTCATTAAAAGAAAAGAGCTGGTGTTGTGCAGAAGTTGGGCATTCTTTGACACAATCTACACATTAACTGCCTCTATTAAATTATCAGTTTACATTCATTTCTGTTTGCCAGCTGTTTAAACTGCAAATTAAACGGATATTTGCTTATTTTTTTGGACTTGGTTTCAACTCTTTGCTAAAAGTTCCACCTGCATTTCTACTGCATAGGCAACATACAATGAACCAGATGCCCAGTTAATTTGGTATACAGAGATATTTGTAGATACTCGGTACAAAAGGGGCAAAAACAGCAGCTAAAATTCTGCAAAAACAACAGAGGTGACAGATTTTAGGCTGGATGTTCTCCTCAACGCTAAATTTAGCATTTTCCTTCACACAAAGACACAAATTGATGCAGAAAAAGCACAAACTGCCTCCTGAAAATTCACCAGAATGCAGGAAAATTAAGTGTATCAGCATTTTCCGGGTTGTTTTCCCCCCCCTCCCCTCAAGCAAAATCTGCTCCATGAGGCAGGAGGTCGCAGTGTTTTAATAAAGCCTGCTGTGGTTGTGTTGTGCTGCCTGTGTAGCCTCTGTCCCAGATGTTCCGGGATGTTCCGCTCGTGCTCTAGCAGTCCTGTGGCCTACTTCTTGGTAGTTTACGCAAATTGGCGTGATTACACAAGTTTAGCAACTGCCAGTCAAATATTATGTGCAGTTTTTGTGGTAGTTTTTCCACAGTTGTCCTTAAAAATGTGCTTTTTTTAATCTAATTTTCTTTGGGTGTTTATAATGACAGAAGTTGAGTGTTAGAGTTGTGTGTTCAGGATGTGGAGGATGAAGTTTTAGCGTACTTAGATGTGCATGTGATGAACAAACAAGCAGCTACACTTAAGTCAGATTTCTGCACATGCATTTCTTTTTGTTTTCTCCCTCTACTTCAGGTTGTTCTCCACATTCTAAAACCGCATTTAAAGTGGATTCACAAACCTTATATGAACATTCAGCCTGTGTGTGACCAAAGATTTTGATCCGTTTTTGGGGTGAAGGTTAAAAATGCATGATTGAAGCTGAAATACTCGCATCCAGATATGAAGCTCTGAGCCTTTTTGTACAATCGGCTGCTGATTAAAGTGTCGTTTTCTTCTTCTTTCTTGCAGCTCCAGCCTGGAAGAGCTCTCATTCAGTGCAGAGAAGATAGAGATATTCTACAGCATCTATCAGGTACATTTCAAACCATGCTGCAGTGAATCATTTAGCAGCTTGCCTACAACTTACTGATGTTTTTTTTGTTGTTGTTTTTGCAGAAACATAAAAAAGACCTGGAACATCTATTAGCAAGGTGAGACTGAAGTGTGATTTGAGGTGGCTGTGGTGCTACTTTTAAATTAAAAAATGGTTGTTTTTGCTGCCATTTTGGAGTCAAATCCTCAAGATAAAACTGGAATTTTATTTTTATGAAGCTGGGAATTTGAACAGTGCAGAGTTATTACCCTATAAAGTGGATATCAACGCTGTTCTCGTTTTATTGGGCTACTTTAAAGACACCAGATGAAAAAGGACATAAAACCATGGCTCAACATGACTGAATATTTGAGCTTAATGAGTTCAAGAAACTTTTTTTTTTTTTTTTTACAAAAAAATGGGAAGAAGAGCTGACTAGTTGTTGCTTCAGCTCATTAATGAGCAGGGAGGGTCTTTGTGGAGAGTGATTAATTGTAATGTAAGTGCTGCTTTATGACGCGCCATTAACAAACCCTCTTTGTGGGAGAGAGAAAGCCTCATCACCGCACGCACTATTTTATCAAAACTCCGGGACGTTTGGCTGAGATAAAGCTCTCCTGCTCATTTTCTAACCCTCTCCTCTCTTTCTCCTCCAGCATAGGAAGGCGTCCAGCTCAGATAAACGACATTTCATGGCGTCTCCAATACCACATGAAGGTAGATGCGCATGAATACCAAATTTACCTGCCAGCTGCCAGATTTCTTGCTTGAATCTAACGTGTTAATCCCCCGACAGAATGGACAGGTCGATAAGGTCAACGAGCCTTTCTATTCGATATCACTGAACAGCGAGGTAGCTATTGTGTTCTTCTGCTTTTTTCTGTGTTTTGCTGGAAAAAAAAGATCAACAATGATCTCGTTTGTTCCTTTTGTTAGAAAGACGGATGCTCGGAAGATATCAACTTCACCTGCACAATGGAGCAGCTGCAGGTACGGAGGACTTTTTTTGGCTACTGCTGGTTTTGTCGGTGCAGCTTTTACGCACCGCATTTCTAATCCTTATTGGAGAACAAATGAAGAATGTGAACTCATTGAACTGATCGCTCTGGGGCCAGTTCTCCTCTTGAACTCCCAAACAAAACGCATATGTTAAATCGCAGTATTATGTCTGCAATATGAAGGACCCGCAGGGGATGTTTTTTTCTCTCTCACATGAATGTGACGCATCTGCTCAACAGTCCACCAGGCAGTGCAGATTTGGGCATTTTACTGCAGCTGAAGCTTCAGTTTAAAATAAGTTTAACATCCAGAAACCGATATTGGTTGGGATGTGATTGTTTAAATATTGCTAAATATTCTTGCTTCAGACTGAAACCAAATTCTAAACGCCTTCTAATTTTGCGTAATTCTCGTGCGTAAAGCGCCCGATGGTTTAATTTTCATTTGATATTTTTGTCGTTTTTTTTCTCCAGCTGAAAGTGATCCGTGTTTGCTCGTTTTCAGGATTTGGTGGGGAAGCTGAAAGACGCTGCCAAGAGTGTGGAGAAAGCCAGTCAGATGTGATGCTGGTGTCGGTTTCCTCCCCTCCAAAGCACTGAAACAACCGTTTCCAGCAGAATTGCGCATCCCTTCTTAACTAGTTTTGTACCTGAGATTGACATGTTTGTTCTCTGTCCATGTGCTGAACTTAAACAGTAAAATAAACAAAAAAAATCTGTCTTGTTGCTGGAATAATTTCGCAGCCTGATATGTTCGAAGCCGTGTTTGTAACAAATGTTGTTTTTGCTGGGAAAGTATTTTAATAAACGTACTTGACGTCCTTGTCACACTGAAGGTTCGTGTCAGAGGTTGGTTTATAAACACTCCGAAGCCTTAAAAGGATTTTTTGCCATAGTTGCACGACAGCAGTGTATTTAGTTTCCTCGAACATTTGCTGCAACAAGAGGCTCCGCTTTGCTTTTTCTGGACGCCTCTATTTTTAAAAGACACATCGACTCCTTTCTGAATCGCCCCGCTCCCTTCACTAAAGATTCTTCCTTAATCTTTCTGCATCCACCTCAGCTCGAAAGTTCAAAGCTGCTGGGCTGCAGCAGCACGGCGGCTCGGATTCCATAAACATCCGAGATGCCTTCATTTTCAGCGGCGCTGGCTGAAGCATAAAGGCTCCAATTCATCAAGTGGAAGTTGTGGCGCATCCCCCCCCCCCCTCGTCGTCGTCTTCTTCTGCAGATGTCAGGACAGCCTGACATGACAAAGGTTTGACACCACAGCCATTTGTTACACGGACGGATTTGAACCGAGTGCGTGGGTCTGAAAACCAACAATCAGTCTGAGATTAATAAAGCAGCTGCCTGGAGCTTGGGTGCACTTCATGTTGTAGTGAGAGAATTGACGGTGTGAGCGTGTGTGCTGCTGTTATTTTTAACATCAGAGGCGAGGGCGCACCATTAGTAGCCTACTTTCTGTACACCCCCTAATCACAGTGCCATTTGATCCAGCTCCATGTGCGTATTCAGGGATATAAGTGCTCCAAACTGTATGGATGTGTGTTATTTGAAATCATGCGTCATACATTTGAAAACACCACAACACACCGACAGGAATTTTTTTAATGCGCCCTTAAGCAGCCGCCTGGTGCCCTTTCAGCTCCAGCTCAAAGGCTCAAACTACCGAGTGCTGCGTTAGATTTGCTTGTTTCAAACCCGCTCCCAGGTTCTGGGTGTAATTTCTGTTATTTTCTATCATGCGTAGCAGATGAGGAGAAAACAGCGTACACCGACAGTAATTCCTGGGCACCCTTAAGCAACGGGATCACGTGACCAAAGCGGGGCGGTCGAACTACAAGCCATTTTGGGGACGGTGTCAGTTTCCACGGAGCACACACACACTGCTGCATTTTACTGGGGGCGAAGCGGATATTTTGGAGGCAAAGTTATCGGTGCCGAAGTGGGAGCCGACCGAGCCGAAGCCGAGGGTGTTGGGCTGTTCCGGAGCCGCGGATCGGACACGCACGCAGCGCGCAAGCGGCGAGGAAACGCGGAGTTTTATTCGCACATCTGAAATGCGCTCCGGTCCGCCGTGCGCTCTCCGCCACTGACAGCGTCTGCAGCCTGCTTCAAGATGGCGGCTCGGCTCCTATTCATTTTCTGCTGATCGCCTCCCAACTTTCATTGTCTAACCGCCTCAAGACCCACCGATCCCCAGCCGAGCCTCCAGGTAGGTCTTCTTCGATATCGTCTCTAACTAACGGGGGCAGACGGCGACGTTTGAGGGCGCTGCTTTTGTGCTTTTTTCTCCGTCGCGATCCAGCGGTGGATGTGGAGCTTTCAACGGTGGCTGCAGCGATCACCGACGTGGAGCTCCGTGTGTGTCTGCGCACCACTTTTTCCCCCCCCGCAAAACACGTTCCCAGCTCGGTTCTGAACGCCCGTTCGGGTTCGGGAGACCTCGCCGTTGGGTCGTGTGGCGTTCAGGAGTCCGTCTGTTTAAGTTGATCGCGCTCAGAGCTCGCGTTGCGTCGTTTGGATTTATGTAAAGTGGAGGATCTGAGGCGAACCAGGCTGGGTTGACTGAGATGTTCCCAGCAGCAAGTGCTCCAAACGGTCTTTCCGTGGCCGGGTTTCCACGCAGCGCCTTCATATTATAGAGTTGGGATGTTTGGGGTGTTGGGCTTTGGGTGCTGTGTTGGTTTTTGTTGTGGATGACTGCATGTTGGATTTATTAACTTAACTTGGGTCGCTCCCATGGACGTGACAGGGAGGCGAACCAGTTCAATCGTGCATAAATGTTTCAGGACTGCCTGCTTTGGAAACGCTGGGTCGTGGTTAAACAAACACTGTGGCCGTTTACGGTTTGGAGTCTGATTGTGTTGATTAAGAGGGATGGTGGAGTTTTTGGAGAAATTAGAAATATATCTGTTGGGTGACACGTCGGCTGGGATACAAAGGGCTGGCTGTGTCTCACCAAGGAGCCTGAAATTCACTTAAATTCACACGAGCTGTTGCCAGAACACACTGCTTGTTTGTTCACATTTAACCTCATGGTGGATTTCAGGATTTTATGCTGCGAAATGTTTGCAGCTCTGAATTTGGTGACATAGGAGACACAGGCTGTCTCTCTTGAGGGTGGAAAAAAAATCATTTCTCCTCATGAATGCTGCTGGGGACCCTGCGTGTGGCTAATGGGTTAAAATTGATGCATTTACCCCCGCTCGGTTTTTTATTTCATTATTGTTTTTGGAAGTTGACAGCCTCACAGGTTTGATAAACAGACTGGACGCGTAAAGAGAAACAGTCCAACACACCGAATTTAAAGTCACTTCTTTGTTTCGCCTCCAATAAGTTCTCAGTCATTTTAATTCCCGATTTTCCCAATTTTGAGCTCTTCCTGGTTTTTCACTTTACCCGATTTTAATTGGGTTATTTCCAGCTGCTGCTGATCTCCATGTAAAGAGGTGGGGGACGTTTACAAGAGGAAGTGGTCTCGTTTGGGGGAATAAATGGCACAAGTGAGGGGAAATCTCCCCATTTGATGTTGCCTTATTGAGAGAATGAACGATTCAGTAGCTGCTGAGAATTAATTGATGATGTGTTATCAACACCGACTCCATAATGAAGCCTCTTTGCGCGTTTTTAACGAAGAGGAAGGTGGAGGTTCTGTGGTGCAAACAGCAGCAGACTGCGTTGGTGCAATATTCGTTCCCACTCTGAATGAATGAACTTTATTTACTTTTGGATTTCTAGACCTGATTGACTTGAAAGTGTCCCACAGGACAGAAGGGAGAGCAGTTGTCCAAACACCAGTCGATCGATTAATGGCGCAACAGGCGCATGTAGACGTTATCCATCATGATCCATGTGTGAGGCTTCCTTTGAACGGGCTCTGCGTCCAAACTCGCCTGCAGTGGTGTGTTGAGGGACGGCCAGGAGAAGGGTCGGTTGGAGCATTGAGAGCAGCCGGGACTCGGGCATGGTGCCGACTGTGGCTCCATAAAGTAACAGTGTGGGTCCAGAGCTGGATGACAGCCAGCCTTTAAAGAGGGTCACCTCCTCATGTCCGCTCTCCGGGCTGGATAGACTTTTAATGACTGCCAGTTTTTATTCCTCCAAATGATACGTTTACTGCCCAGCTCCTACCATTATTACCACTGTTCTCCTCCATGAATTTGCTTGATGAGTCATAAATTGTGATTAAAATGTATAAAAACCACATTGAGCTGCTTTGGCATCAGAGCACTGAGCTTTGGTGGTTCTGTCTCAGTGAAGTTAAATATCCTCAAATATTGAGTATAATCTTTATATCCACGTTTCACAATGCTGTTTTAGTTGAGAATGGCGCACAGTACATAGTGTGGATCCAGTGTGCGATAAACTTCGGCGCAGTCGCTGCTGCCTGGCCATGTTGGTGCTGCACGGTGCTGATTATCGCGCACACGCCATGAAAAGCGAGGCGGAATGAAACCGAGCTCGAGTCGGACGCGCACACACACTCCTCTCGGTGCTCCGTGAAGGTCTGGGGGAGCTCGTGTGAACGCGTCGGGCTTGGATTTGCCCCCTTTTTCCGAGAGGAAACCCCGCAGCCCGTTGAACCGATACGGGCTTCTTTTTTTTTTTCCTCCACAAAATGGCAGCCGTGCTGTCGGCAGCCTGGCAGTCCAGCGGCTGTCTGTGTTCGCGGAGGGACGCGGAGACTCGGTCCCCTCCTCGTTCCTCGCTCTGCGCACCGGCAGCTCGCCGTGTTGTTGTTTTGGTTCGACATCCTGTCTTGTTCTGGTCACTGGCCACCAGCCATGTGGGCTAAAAGCAAAAGGAGTTGCCATAGAAACGCTCAGGTTTCCCCCGTAAGCCAGTGTGGCACACCTGACGCAGCGAGTGGGACTCACATTATCCTCCCCCCTGTTCACCTACTGTCACCCTGGGACGCCACAGACCCGGAGGCACCGAAAATTGGAGCTGTTAGCACGAAATCAAACATAACGTAAGGCACAGCTGCCTGTGATAAATGTTTCGGTGCTGGATTTATTTCATTTCCATCTCGTCTCGCTGCTTTCTGTCTCCATATTTTGCGGTCGAATTTAAACCAAATCTGAATTTAAGTGACGCGTAATTTGAAAACTCTCTAAATTTTTCTGTGCCGTGAGTCATTTTTGGAAACCTTTTGATCTCAGCTCGTCTTTTGGTTTGTTTTTGTTGCTGTTAAACCACCTCTGTTCCTCTGATGTCGCCATGCGTTCAGCGACGGAGAGGAGCGCAGAACTCCATCGATCTCTGTAATTGATTTATGATTATTCACTGCGCCTCGGTCAGGTGACTGCGGAGCCTATCAATCCACCGCCGGTAAGCTTTTTCCCCTTTGCTGCTTCTTTTTTTTTTTTTTTTAAATTAGCATTAAAGACCGTGTTGCTTTAACGCAGGCAAACAAACAGCTTCATTTTCCCCTCCAAATGGTTCGCTTTGCGTTGCCAGAGAAACCTGCGCAGCCCCGTGGTTCCTGCCGTGCGTGCATTGTTTTGTTTTTTTTGACATGTTCCCACCTTTTTCCACGCAGGATTGTTGTTTCGTTCCCTCAACATGCATCGGACGACCAGGATAAAGATCACCGAGCTCAACCCTCACCTCATGTGCGTCCTGTGCGGAGGCTACTTCATAGACGCAACCACCATCATCGAATGTCTCCATTCATGTGAGCAAAAGCTGCTTTCATTGTGTCCCTGAAATAGCTCTCTGCTGCCTGTGCAATCAGCTGCAGCAGGTTGAAGCCTCCTTGTGTGTGTGTGTTTCCTTTGTACGCTTCTCCTGCATGAGCTTTTATTCAAACATGCAGAAGGTATTCCTCCTCACTCCAGATTCTTCAGGATGTCCTTTTAGATGATATCTGACACTGACAGATTTTTTTCCGCTGTGGTTTGCAGTTTGCAAGATGTGCATTGTGCGTTATCTGGAAACCAGCAAATACTGTCCCATCTGTGATGTACAAGTGCATAAAACCAAGCCACTGCTCAACATTAGGTGAGAATTGTGCTTATTGTGACTTTTAATTCCTCTCTGCTTCCTGTGTTGTTTCAAATGCAGATTTCATGAACATTTGTGGGTTAAACTCTGTCTTGTAGTGCCACATGATGGCTCAAATTAAAGCACAAATGTTTTCTTGTGTGTGTTGTTTCCGTAGCAAATGTATTTTTCATGCTAAAGCAGCAGTATCAATAGTCTGAATCAGCCATTCGTTTAAAATCCTCAAACACTAGGACCGCTTGGATTGTATAGTTGGAAGTTAAACAAACCTTCAATAGCAGCTTGTAATATCTATTTGCTACACAGTCTGTATATGTGAGAAAACAGTATTTCAGAATGTGTATCAGAAGCACACTTTTAGTCACTGTGCCCTTCATTTTTTTTTTTTTTTCTTTCAGCTAAAAATCTTGCTCTTCTGTGTTTCTGTGGTTTGGCTGACGCTTCTCATCCTCTCTTCAGGTCTGACAAAACTCTACAGGACATTGTGTACAAGCTGGTCCCTGGCCTCTTCAAAAGTAAGAGCGCAACAGTCGAGTCACATGGATATTTTCAGTCTGAGTCAGCTTTCCTTTGATTAGCTTTTTTTTTCCCGTTCATATATTCAGCAGGGCTGGAACACCACACAGACTAAAACCTGAACAGTAAATAAACCTATGTGCTGCGCCTGGAAACATGTCACATATTTAAATGTATTAATGTTTAGATAGGATGCGTGGTTTTGGTGCATATCAGCTGGTTGGCAGTTTAAAATGTGGTGTAAATGCTGTTTGATTCTACCCAGCCTCTTATTTCATACTTAGAAGCTACCAAGTTATGCACGAATGTGAGTAGATTATATGGAGGTCGTCCTCACATGTCCTACTCTGATGAGCTGAAGAAATAAATTCAGATTCAGAGCAGCACAAACTGCAGTTTATTCCGCCCTGAAATGTTGTGTTTGTGAGGAAGGAAAGTGAACCGACTAGTAATAGCTCGCCTTTCTGCATGCCTGCAGATGAAATGAAGAGGAGGAGAGACTTCTATGCGGAGCACCCAGTAGATGGTGAGTCATAGAAGCACCTACTGGTATTGAATCTCAGTTTTGGCACCACAGTGGGGAGGAAAATTAATGCTGTTTTTCTTTTGGGTGATTGAATCGAGCCGTTTTCCTCAACACAGTGCCTGCCACAAACATGCGTTTGCCTGTTTCTGTACTCACTGCGTTTTACCTTTTCTGCCTCCAGCCTCGAACGGATCAAATGAGGATCGCGGAGAGGTGGCGGACGAAGACAAGAGAATAATCACAGATGATGAGATCATCAGCCTCTCTATTGAATTCTTTGATCAGAGCAGGTAGGCTTGTTTCAAGTATGACTGATTCTGCATACTGATGTGAAATGTGTTCATAACAGACCTGAAATCGTGACATTTAATTCAGCTAGAGGGGGCTTTTTTTTATGAGTTATTTTTTATTACAACTAAAAACATCAGTTACAGTGTATTATTAAGTGATGCTGTGTGTTCCAGGGGGAAAAGTGGATGTTAAAGACATGATGCTGCATTAAAATGATCAAATCCAGTGTAAATGAAGTAACATTCTTAATACAGTTTGTTTCAGCTTGCCAGACATTTGTGATCTGCACAGATAAACCCTTTTTGTCAGACTTTAAAATGGGCTTTTTCTGCTGTAATCATATTTGAGTCTCACCTCTATTTCACCTCCACATCAGATTGTAAAATCATCTTTTTTTTGTCCTTTTATTGTACTGTAGATATGATATTTGCAATTTTCAGACACTGATAATGCTTTCATGTGGTTCTACTGAGTGTTAAATATTATATGCAGCTCTCTAGAAAGAAAGAAAAGAGACAGTAAAGCTGCTGACTTATTTTCTGTTTGGTTTTGTTATTTACTTCTTAATGTTCTACTAATAACAGAGCCGTGAAGCTCCTAATATTGTCCCTGTGTTTGCTCTGTGCAGGCTGGGAGTAGCAGTGGAGGACAAACAGTCGAAAGATCAGGTACTGAATGTGGATTTAACCACATTCTCTTCTCTGCCCCTGTCACTGTTTTCTGTCAACCACATAAGAATGGCACATCCTACCAGCAGCTGCAGGTTGAGAAATCTGTTTAGCCCAAACATTGTTGTACTTCCTCTTGCTGAACAGCCGCACAGTCTTTGCAAAGATAATCTGCTTTTAAGGTGGACCAATCTAAGTGCTCTGGAGCTGACACATGAATGTTCTTTTATGCAAACGCACAGGCATTATTTTTCTAATATTTAATATGATCTGCAGGTGGCTAACAAGAGGTACCTGCAGTGTCCAGCAGCCATGACAGTCATGCATCTGAGGAAGTTTCTGCGCAGCAAAATGGACATCCCCAGCACCTACCAGGTCTGCCTTTGTCTGCACTGATGTTTGCATGTAAATATTTGAAAGAGGAAATGTCATATGACCATTTTAGATTCAGAATTCTCCATCAAATTCAATAATAATTGCAAATTTTCTCCCCTTTTCGGAACGTGCTTCGGTTGAAAATGAGTGTTTTGTCTCTCTAGGTTGAAGTCATGTATGAAGATGAGCCTCTCAAAGACTACTACACGTTAATGGATATAGCTTATATCTACACTTGGAGAAGGGTAAGGCATCATTTTAGCTCCATTATGGTGTTTAATTGAACTGATCTTTAATTCTAAATGTCCTTCTATTGGCCATTAATGGAGATTTATAAAAGAATGTCAAATAGGTGTCCACCTTTGTCATTGAGAGGAAACATTTAACACAGCTCAGGTCAGTCAGCAAAATGTTTTTTGGAGAGAGAAAATTTTGAATGCTGACAATGAAATTGTTGAGTTGTGCTTTTATTTTGTCTTGTGCCTACCGCTGCCTCACCATGGCCCTACATTTTATTCAGCTGCAGTAGTTTTACAGTGCAGAGTTAATGTTAAAGGAGGCTGCAGCTAACAGTTCATTTCACTTTTTGCTTATTTTCTCTAATAATCAGTTGGTTGTTTGGTTTCTAAAGAAGTCAGGAAATGGTGAAAAATGTCAATCAGTGTTTCCCAAAAGCCAAGATAACAAATGTGTTGCTTTGTCCACAATCCAAAGATATTACGTTTCACTGTCAGAGAAGGGAAGAATCCCAAAAAATGCAGACTTTTTAGAAGCTGGAATAAGAGGATTTTGACGTATTTTTTCCTTACAGTTGTGCTCAAACTGATAGTTAGCATTTAATAGTTGAGAATGAACTGATTAGCTAATAGACAGCTGCACTTTTACAGCTGTGTGGTCATTTTGAAAGGCTTTTATTTGTATTTATTAATATATATGTATATATATTGCAAAGACAAAACCCAGACTGTGAGGAGGCTGTTGGATGCAGAAGGCTCCAGAGCAGAGAGTTTGGCGTAAATGTCATCATTTAGCAAACAGCTGAGAACATAACTGACCTGAAAATGGGTTTGATTTTTCTATTTCTTGAGACCTATTTTGCAGAATATATTTTAAGGTGTTTTTGCTGTTTATTTTATGATGAATTCCAAATTTAGTCTACATTTTTATCACGTATGCACTTTTTTTTTTGTTGCAAAGCAACAAAGGCATTTTTGCATTTTTGTTTTTTTTGCATTAGATTAATGATATTTGTTGGGTGTTTTTTAAAAAAAAAAAAAAACTTGAATTGGATCAAACCTTGTGTGAAGAATATGTTGAACTTGTTTCTCATTTTTGTTATAATAATCCCCAAGAGTCATGGTAAAAAGCAAGTTCAGAATTGGAAAAGCGTCTTGGATGAGCTGTAGAAAGTGTTCAAGAACCGCAAATAAGTTGCTTTTTACTGGAACTCTCAGGATTATCATGACCTGGATGACTGAGGTTCATTTCTCAGAAAAAGCAATGGTCTTCTTGGGGCGTGTTTAATTATCCCCCCAAAATTGGCAAAAACTAAAAAATTACAATAAACATTGTTTATATTTCTTTTACATAACTCCATTATAAACCATTTCGGTCATTATTTAGTGCAATGGTGTTCTGTTCATCTCACAGATCAAGGCTGAATGGGGATAATTCCCTAATTTTTATTTTAAAAAATCCATAAATCCATGTTAAAGGTTTTATAAATGTACATTACAAAGACCTACATATAAAATAAAATAGTTTTATATGACATTGATTTTTTTTCTTTCTATGGAGTTGATAAATTAACACTTCTGTTCAGGGTGGGTTTGCAAATTTCTTTTGCATTGTTGATTACGTCAGCATTTTAAGCTAAGCAGAAGAAGTTAAACAGGAAAAATACTTTTAGGGTCGTTCCAGAGCTGGAGGATATTTGGGCTTCAAAATTTTTGAAAAATAAACCTTCTTTTAAAAAAAAAAAAAAAAAAAAGCAATTTCTGCTACATATTTATCAGTAATGGAATAGCAAAAGCTTTATTGTCTCAGCTTACACATCAATGGTGCCATTTTTATTACGTTTTATTTTTTGTTGGAGTGTGACGTACAATGTCCACCATTTTGATTTTTTCCCCCACTTTAAAATGGGTCAATTTGACACAACAGGAGGGTTAATTTCATCTCTTTCTCCGCAGAACGGTCCGTTGCCGCTGAAATACCGGGTCCGACCCAACTGTAAGAAGATGAAGGTGAGCCACGCACAGCAGGAGGGCCAGAACAGCGCCGGCCGGTCCGGTCCGGAGAGCGACTCCGCCAGCGACAAAGCCGGAAGTCCCGCCGGGGCTCCGTCCACGTCCTCGTCGCTGCCGAGCCCCGGTACGCCTGCGCAGTCGCCTCACCCTCAGCTGCCGCACGTCCCCGGCAACAACACCACCACCACCTCCACCACCACCACCACAGTGAACGGGACTCCCGCAGCCGCCACAACAACCCCGACACCCGGACGGCCCTTCACCCAGTTCGGAGCCGGAAAATCCCGCAAGGTCTCCCTGAACGGCTCGTCCACCTCCTCCGGATGACGCGGGGCCTCGAACCGGAGCCGCCAACGCCAGACACCCGCTCAGCTAATACTGTTTTCATGCCAACGTAGTTCCATTGTGTAGACAAAATGTTCTCTCTCTTTCTCTCTCCATTTGTTGTTATAAATATTACGCCATCATTTGTAAGTTTAAACGTAGTGGAATCAGAGACATTTCAAAAGGAACGACGAGGAGGAAGAGGAGGAAGTTTGGTGGGATTTTTTAAAAACAAAAAAGAAAGCAGACGTTGAGGGGAAAAAACAAGAAAGTTGGAAAAAGGACAAACATGTATCCCCTTTTTAAGGATTCCATCTTTATTTTACGGAAGTGACTGAAGGTGACTTTTCTGTTTCTACAAATTAAACGTGTTTCTCATGATTCTCTCATGTGTGTTGGGATATTTTGCAGTTTGCATGCTCGCCTTTTTTCTCTTCTGAAAGAGGGTCCGGCGCCAACAAAAGTGTCATTTTGACCATTTTATTTTTTTTATTTTTATTTTGCTCCAGGCATGGGAAGTTGGGGAGGAAAAAGAAGAGTTTGTATAGCGCTGTTGACTTCACAGGAAAACCCTATGGAGGATTAAAGAAAAAAATAAACTTTACTGGAAAAACAAACAAACTTTCTTGTAGCTGGTGGAGTTCATCCTCCACGTGTTTATGCGCCGTTTTAGAGAATCCGCGTGTAAATAGAAACCAAATGCATATTTAATCAGCGATGATGTTATTCTCTTATTCCCCCTTTTGTTCCGAGGGAATGACTCCTGTTCGGCTTCATTTCATGCTCAATGACAGATGTTTTGATGTCTCTGTTTTCCGTATTTGTATCGCTCGATTGTATGGACAAACTTATTGTATTGTTACTGTTGCACAGTATAAAACATCTAAATAAAAACATTTTACACTTAAGGAGGAGGTTGCGTTGATTTTATTAGATTTTTTTTTAGGCTCATCGGTCACTCTGCTGGGTTTTTTTTCCCCCTTTGCATCGACAAATAAAGGAGTGATTGTAATGTGCAGACGGTGCAAAAAGCGCCAGATGTCTGTCTGAATCAGCTGATAAGTGAGTTAAGGAGGCCAGGGAGGAGGAGGAGGAGATCTGACTCGTGATCAAATCATCCTTCTGAATGCGCTCAATTAAAACAGAAGCATTGTTTCTTTATTTATTCATTCATTTCATTTTTTTTAAATTTTTCGATTAATTTGCCGCATGACTAATTGCGTTTTACTCTACTGAAATGCAACATTTTTAATGAAAAATTAATTTAAAAAATACACATTAAAAATTCTAGCCTTTAATTTGTCAGCGAGGCAGCAGCTGATTATTATTTTATTTACGGCATATTCAATTCAATTTTTCCCCGTGTGCTTTGCGCAATCGGCCTTTGTTCTTATTAAAAAAAACATTTAATGATTTAAATCGAGTCTAAAATGAGGCTTTTAAAATAACAATTTACAAATAATCTATTAAATATTTACTTAAAATTTTTCAGGCGCTTTTATTTTTCTTATATGTATCTAATTTATTTGTTTATTTTAAGCAAGCAAGTTGAAATGAATATATATATATATATATATATATATATATATATATATATATATATATATATATATATATATATAAATCGCCCCACGGGATTCCTTCATTAAATCCACTTCTCCAAACAAAATCAGATTTAATCAGAATTAGAAAACCAGGCAGTCAGCAGGATAAATACTCACATTTATCAAACTGTCCTGAACAGATGGAATGAACCGAACTAAATGAGGATTTGCATTATATATATATATATATATATATATATATATATATATATATAATATTATATTATATTTTCTCACACAGAACATATTCATAGACTGCCTTGCCTCATGACGAAATGAAACGAAAGTGTTGCTTATTTCGTATTTACTACACCGAATAAAAAGCTGTTCAGTGCACAATGGGGTGATAATGAGGCTGATTTAATTTAATATGATAATTTTCTCTGTGGTAAAATCGATATTTTGCTTTTAAAGTCACTGTCAAAGATAAATAAAGACCAAATTACGATTCTTATTTACAGGAAATAAACTGGTTTCAAACATTTTAAATACTTGTCAAAATATCTTTCATAAACAAAATGCTGCAGCTTCATCTAAACGGTTTTATTTTTTAATTTTGCCATCCGCACTTTACTCTCCTCTTTATTTCTCACTTTATTAAACCACATTTGTGTCATCTTAGATTTATTACCTCCATAATCCGGCCCGCATCGCCTTCTGCTTTCTTTACTGTTTATTTTTAACGCTTTAATGCTCTTCCAACCGAGAATAAAAGACAACAATCATGTCTGGACTGATCACACTTTACAGGAGCAATTACGTTTCGTTCATGTCGCTTATTTTTTTTTCGCGACATAACAGGAGCTGATCCAGACAGATCATGTGAGGGGAAAGTTAAACATAAAGAATCAGAAGCAGATTTATTGGTCAAATATGTGATAACATGCAATAAATCTGGCTCCGTTTTTTCTTATTTTAAAAAAAATCGCTCTCGAAGGGTTTGCACAAAATACACACAGGCATTTTAAAAGGTTCAAGAAAGAAACATGCGTTTTTTTAAACTAGTGTGCACAGCTACATGTGTGGAAAACAGCATGTTTGAAGTAGAATAAATAAATAAATAAATAAATAAATGAAAGTGCCGATTGTAATGATGCAAGGAAAATACGGTTCTTAACGGGGTTAATCAGAGTTTATATAAGAAGGAGGTGAATGGTAGATTTCAAAATCTTTTTTTAAAATAGTTTTTCACATAAAAAGCTTCATCACGACATCAGTTATTATACACAGCTTGTACCTTTTCAACCACCTCTACATCTCGGTTTTGTTTTCCTCTAAATTGTGCCAAAATGCGCAACATGTTTGCGGTTTTCTTCCTACAGAGAAAACGCACAGAGCTCTCACTCCTAACACGTTTCCTGAAAACACCTGTGAGGTGTGAGCGGATCCGAGAAAACAATCCGAGTGATTCACCTTCATGCTAGACGATCTCCGGTCTGTGCGTTGCCACGGCAACACTTAACAACAACAACGCTACCTAGCTGAGCGACTCCTGCGATGAAATTAGCAGCTTTTTAGGGTGGATAAAGCGATTAAATGTACATTTGAGAGGAGGAATCTTCCATCGGGGTCACGATGAGCCAAAGACAGATCATTCAAGGTGAGTTTCATGAGCTGGTTTAAGATGTTTGGAAGAAGCGAGAGCTCACTCATTCACTGTTTACTGGGGAAATTTTTAGTTCATCTGGGGTAAAAACTCCACAAAATGCTGTTAAAAAAAGATCAGAATTTGCTAACATAATTGCACAAGGGTTTTCTAAGCGTCAATTAGTGTTTCAACACCATTAGCTATTATATATGTGTATATATTTGTATATAAAAGTATGTGTAAATATAGATATGTAAGTATGTATTATTTTTTTTGGCAATGGTTATATATATTTTTTAAATGTTGCATTCCAACTTTGTAATTCAAAGTGACATTGTTATCCACTGAATTGTTTTTACTGGACCCCAGGAAGAATAGCAACAGCTCTGCTGCGCTAATGGGGATCCCCTTCAATAAAAAAAAAAAAATTTAAATAAATTAACACAATGTAGCATTAGAACACAGGAATGATGGTTGCTGGAAATGTTCCTCTGGACCTCTATGTAGATATTCCATTAAAATCAGCTGTTTCCAGCTAGAATAGTCATTTATTACTTTCACAATGTCTAGACTGTATTTCTGATTGATTTAATGTTACCTTCATTGGCAAAAACAATTGCTTTTTTGTTGTGTTGTCTAGTTTTTGAACAGTACCAGAAATCAAGGATGCAGTTTGTGCAGACTGTAGCTGATCTGGCATCCAGGCCGATAAACATAGAAATCCTCCAAAATGCAGGTAAGAAGCCCGATTGCGACCACTTCATTTGCAGATCCGGTGTCCCCCCCCCTCCTCACCTCTCTTCACCCCTCCTGCAGGTGTCATGTCCATGCTGCGTCCCTTACTTCTGGACGTGGTTCCCAGCATCCAGCAGACTGCAGCTCTGGCTCTGGGCCGCCTGGCAGACCACAGCGATGACCTGGCCGAGGCCGTGGTGAAGGAAGACATCCTGCCTCAGCTGGTCCAGTCCCTGGTCTCCCAGAATGTTAGCATCCTCTGCACACATTCCCCACGCACAGGTTTTCCACTTGTAACGGTCAGTCTCCACACTCTTGAGGGTGGTGTGTGTTTGAGGAAGGGGAAAAAAGACAGTCGGAGGCTGTCACCCTGCAGTATCTCAGGATCAGCCCCCTCCCCTCCATGTGAGAATGTGTGCTGGGCTAAGTTGGCAGTTTGCCTGGGGGCTACTTGAAAACCTAAGAGCCCTTTACCATGAGAGCAACCAGGCCTTTGTCTTCTCTCTCCGTCTCTGCCTCTCAGCCCACTCAGAGGCTCAGAAAGGAAGGAGACGAGGTTTGCTTCTGGTTATTGAAGAGACATTGAAGTCCCATGCTTTAATCTTAAAATTAGATTCTGTTCAATTTGTCAAATATGTGAGGAGTTAAGTGTTTACTGGGGAAATTGTATTTCATCTGGGGTAAAAACTCCACTAAATCCTTTAAAAAAGACCACAATTTTAGTTTTGCAGCTTTAATGTGGGGTCAAAGCCTCACACACACACCATCTGTTTGAGAACCTGGAGACTTCAGGCGTTTTTGATAAGCTTAAAGACACATTTCACATTCACTAGTTTGGGGTCACCCAGGCAATTTCATGTTTTCCATGAAAACTCACACTTATTTATGTGCTAACATAACTGCACGAGGGTTTTCTAATCATCAATGAGCCTTTCAACACCATTAGCTAACACAATGTAGCATTAGAACACAGGAGTGATGGTTGCTGGAAATGTTCCTCTGTACCCCTATGGAGATATTCCATTAAAAATCAGCTGTTTCCAGCTAGAATAGTCATTTACCACATTAACAATGTCTAGACTGTATTTCTGATTCATTTAATGTGATCTTCATTGAAAAAACAGCAGAAACCAATTTTTTGAATGGTACATAACTTTGCTGTGCTTTTAAGAATGGCTTATAATCATATATTTGAGAATTTGGCCTGTCTGGAATCAAATTGACCTGAAATACAAATTAGATTAGATACACAGAATAACATAAACAACTCAAATACACTTTATTTGTAGCTTAATGATTACAGGAAGTGCCAAAAACCTCTAACATATTTGCTTTTTTGCTGCAAAATTCTAGCATACATGAGATGTTAAGTAATTAATTCAATCAAAAAAAAAAGTCATTACAGGGCTCATATTGCTGATTTCTGTTTAAATCCGTCTTCCTATTTGGATTCCATCGACTATTGTTGTGTGTATTTGTGTGCAGAGGTTCTATAAGAAGGCTGCTGCGTTCGTGCTGCGTGCAGTAGCCAAACACTCCCCTGAGCTGGCCCAGGCGGTGGTGGCCTGTGGCGGGGTGGGTGCTCTGGTTCTCTGCCTGGAGGAGTTTGACCCCGGGGTGAAGGAGGCCGCCACCTGGGCTCTGGGCTACATCGCAAGACACAACGCAAGTAAGGAGCACACACTGACATGCTCTGATTTTCATCCAAATATTTCTTCATATCTCAATTTCTTGGTTTGAGGGTGTTTAAGAGTCTTCAAACATCTCGCCCTGCAGTGCTGTCCCAGTCGGTGGTGGATGCCGGTGCTGTCCCCCTGCTGGTCTTGTGTCTCCTGGAGCCTGAGATAGCCCTCAAACGCATCGCGGCCTCCACCCTCAGCGACATCTGCAAACACACACCTGAGCTGGCCCAGACCGTGGTGGACACCGGAGCCATCGCACACCTGGCACAGATGATCCTCAACCCAGACGCCAAACTCAAGGTGGGGACGGCCTGATGACTGTTTTGATTTATTGTTGGTCGGTTCAAAGCAGCAGCTGCTGGTTTGACTCAGCAAACAAAGACACATCAGCCTCATTTTATTACCTTGTTTTTCTTGTAAAATGTTAAAAGAGCCATGAGACATGAATGGGATTATTTGGATCGAACTGCTTCTAGTGTTCATGATAAATATGTTTATTGTTATATTATCATATGTTATCTGTGAGTTACTTGTCCATCCAGAGAACCTTCTTCCAGTCATCTACAGTCCAGTGTTTGTGCTCTGTGGCAAATTTTAGATGTTTCTGGACGTTTGCAGGCCTCAATAATGGCTTTTTTTGCAGCTGTTCTTCCCTTTAAACCTTGTTCCTTCAGTCGTCTGCTTCTGGCCATTCTGATTTAGATGCACTGATCTCTGCCTGAAGACTAGCAGTGGTTTTCTTTCTGTCTCTAGTATTTAAAATCTTGAGGTGCCCGATGTCTGCTTCAGTAAGCTTTTGTTTGCGGCCTTCTCTTTGGTACATTTTAGAAATATCAGTCTCTGTAGTGGAGTCTGCAACTGTATTCTATTTAAAATATAGACTTGAAAATATTTTTTATCATGAAAAAAATCATTTCAAAATGTTATTTAGTATTTTGAGTACAAATCACTGTTGCAGAATTTCATTTTTTAAGACAAAGCTTCTTTATATTCTCACTTTATCATTATAAAATGTGCGAAGTTGACATAAATGCCAGGTTTCTATCAATGTATGAAAATCTTTAAAGAAATTGTGAAATCTGAGCAAAAACTGACACATACTCTTGAAAAATCAGCTTTATTTACCCTTAACTTAAAAAACACTTGATTGTGGTCCATCTGTATCTTCATGGGCACGTGGATTTTCTTTTTACATTAAAGCATTTACACAAATTTTGAACAAACATTTAGCCAAAAAAGGTGCAATTTCAGCATTTCTGGCTAAAATGCCAGAAGAAAACTGTGATCTTTCAGCACAAATACTGCAATTTGAAGAAGTAATCCAATTTAAATTTCAAAAGCTGTGAATCCTTTCTGTAAATATTCAGACATGTCTTGATTTCCATACAGAGGCAGGTGTTCTCGGCCCTCAGTCAGATCAGCAAACACTCGGTCAGCCTTGCAGAGATGGTGATCGAGGCTGAGATCTTCCCTGCAGCTCTGGCCAGCCTCAGGGATCAGGACGAGTACGTGAGGAAAAATGTCGCCACCCTCATGAGGGAGGTGGTGAAACACTCCCCAGAGGTAAACTGCACACGCTCAACACCTACAGGCACAAACACGCACTAACACACACCAAGCCATTTGCCTCTGTGCGTGTCTTTCCAGCTCTCCCAGCTGATTATAAACTACGGCGCCTTGTCTGGAGTCATCGACTACGTGAACGATTGCCGTGGAAACCTGCGGCTGCCAGGGATCATGATGCTGGGATATGTAGCAGCCCACAGTGAGACCCTCGCCATGGCTGTCATTATTTCCAAGGTATCTCCATGTGGCAGCTACTCCTGCCACTGAAGCCAGAGACATTCCTGCACATTCAGTATGTAGGTCAGATGAAGTGAAGCTGCCCTGCTGTGCTGTGCTCCCTCCTGTCCTGCAGGGGGTGCCCCAGCTGGGCCTGTGTCTGGCCGAGGAGTCCGAGCACCACATCAAGGCGGCCACCGTCTGGTCCATCGGCCAGATCGGTCATCACACGCCAGAGCACGCCAAGGCGGTGGCGACGGCTCACCTGCTGCCCAAACTGCTGGAGTTCTACATGGACGCCAGCAGCTCAGAGGACCTGCAGGCCAAAGTAGGAGCCACAGCTCAGTTCTCTCTGAGACTGTGGGGGTGGGTTTGTTTTGTGGAGTGGGGTGGAATCATAAAGCAGGGAATATATGAGTGTCAAACACTTAATTTCCTGCATTCTGGTGAATTTTTAGGTATCAAATGGTGCAATTTCTGCATTAATTTATAGTGGAAATGTCTATTTATGTAAAGGAAAACACAAAATTCAACACAACAAGATTCTTTAAATGTAGCATCTGTTCACACATATGATAAATGAAAGATGCTGAATAAATGATTAATCCTGATATGTTTAAGCATGCTCAAATCTTTCTGCAAATTCAAAAGATAGAACATATTGCTTTCATATCCGTGTCTGTGATGACTTTTTGGAATCATGTTCATCTCCACAATGCAACCCAACTAGGAACAAAAATACAACATGCTTTTGTAAAATTGATCAACTCTAGTAGAAAATAAGAGCCTCTGAATAATTCTGGAAATAAAAAAAAAAATCTAAAAGTTGTGTGGAAAAACACCCAGTGGCTCATGACTTATTTGCTCTAGAGATTTTATGAAAGAAAAAAGTCCTAAAACCTCCTAAAACTTTCTCCTTGTTTTTCATTCTGGCTCCTCTGTGGATATCAACCTGCCTGCATACAAATTTATATTCATTTTTTGTGAGTTTGTTGGAGGTATTGTTGTGTCTATTAGTCCAAAATTATTGCTTCTTTTATGGTTTCACGAGACATATTTTAACTGTCCTTCTCCCAAAATTGATGCTACATACACTACCGTTCAAAAGTTTGGGGTCACTTAGAAATGTTTTTGTTTTTGAAAGGAAAAGAGTTTGTTTTGTTTAATGAAGATCACATTAAATTAATCACAAATACAGTCTGGACATTGTTAATGTGATAAATGACTATTCTAACTGGAAACATCAGATTTTTAAAGGAATGTCTATATAGAGGTACAGAGGAACATTTCCAGCAACCATCACTCCTGTGTTCTAATGCTACATTGTGTTAGCTAATGGTGTTGAAAGGCTAACTGATGATTAGAAAACCCTTGTGCAATTTTGTTAGCACATGAATAAAAGTGTGAGTTTTGATGGAAAACATGAAATTACCTGGGTGACCCCAAACTTTCAAACAATAGTGTATGAGTTTTGTGTCCAAAACTGTTTGCTCATATTTTGTTTTCAGTTTTTTCTGCTGCTCGTTTTTTAAAAATCAACTTCCCCTTAGATTAGAACGCAAAATACTGTCATAAATGATGGAAGGTAACCTTGAGAACATACCCAGAGAGACAACAGAAGCTATTTTTAGGCCATCATCTACAAATACATTTGAGTCACACTTTAGTTCAGTTGAAGGGAAAGGTTATTTGTTTTAAAAAAAGGCACAGCTGTAGAGGTAGATTCCACAGCATTACCTCCAACAGCCTCTTGTGTTTTCTACTTTTCAGAGTAAGAAGGCCCTGAAGAGCATCCTGCAGAAGTGCACCCATGTCCCCGGTCTGGAGCCTCTCCTCTATGACGCACCCAGCAACATCCTCAAACACGTCGTCTGCCAGTTCAGCAAGGTGAACCAGGACCGCCGTCTTTCAATGAACAGCATGTGGCGTTTCAGATCAGGATTTTAAACATCTGTATTTTCACCCTTCCTCCCCTCAAAGGTGCTGCCTCATGACAGCAAGGCTCGCCGTCTGTTTGTGACCAGCGGGGGGTTGAAGAAAGTGCAAGAGATCGAGGCTGAGCCCGGCTCTGCTCTGCAGGAGCACATTAACGCCATCAACGGCTGCTTCCCTGAGGAGTTAGTGAGGTACAGCCCTGCCTCCCTACACACACATCATGTATCATTAAGAATAGAGCAGCTGAAAATGATTCCTTCTTATAAAGCTGTCAACTAAAACCAGCTTTTAGAATAGTAAACGGATGACAAATGTGATTTCAAAGAGCTAAATTAAGCAGCAGATTCTCCTGGATGGAACACAGTGTCAGGTAATTACAGTGTGTGTTATTATTGTTTCAGGTACTACACCCCTGGTTACTCAGAGGCCTTGTTGGAGCGGTTAGACAACTACCAGTCAGCCTGACAGCAGCTCACAGCACACATCCTGATCCGATATTAACACAAAGATGTGCCTTTATAGAGAATTTAAATCTGCAATACAGTTTTCTAATTTTTACACCGTGTCCCTGTTATTTTTCACCTTTAAATGTTGTGTTGCCAGTAGCTGCATGTGTAAATAAAACCCAGCATTCTAGTCAAGCCTCACCTTTAAATCATTTCCTCACATTGTGGGATCATTCTGTTTTAATCCAAAGTGGGACATTTCGAGGAAACTTTTCTGGGATGCCCACATGGAGAGGTCAAAGGCAGGGCCGGAGTGGGACTCATTTTCAGCCCTGGACTTTCATGCCTCAGACTGGCCCACTTTACATCATGACCTATCAAAATCATGTAATTCTAACCTTACATGTTAAGTCTACAATAGCGCACTGTTCTGCAAAGTCTTGTAATTCCGTGTGTTTTTCTAAAATATTTCCAATTCAGTGCAAGTAAGGGTTGCTTCACAAGGTGGATATATTTCAACGTGAGTGTACATCTCCAATATTATTCTTTACAACAATATCAGAATCTATATTCTGTTCAAATAAGTGTTCAAGGATATCCAAACTTTAGAAATTAAATAAAAGAAGAAAATAAAAATACTAAATGTAAAAAATAAACCATAAAATTAAAGGTGTTGCACTTTCTAATAACATTATCATCTCTTTTTCCTCTGCAAGGTAACAGTTCCATCACAACTGAAATTTCACAAATATGAGAACATCAGTTAAAGGGCTAATCTCCAGCACTATTCTTTACAACGTCACAATGTCCTTTTATGCAATATCAAATACAAAGCAAATTAGTATTCACAGATCTCTAATCCTCATGAATAAAGAATAATTATTGGTCCGTGGTCCGTGTATATTTTGGTAATTGCATTTTCCGTTCTGAAACGGGTATTGAAAAACAAAAATCAAGTGGTTATTTTAATTTTCATTTTAAAATACAAAAATTGAAATCCTTCTCATGATCAAAAATTGATATATCATAAATTTTAAAAATGCTTTGATTTTCATTTTATATTTACAATAAGAAGAAAATATTATCCGTCAGAGACTGAAACGATAAAAGGTCAGCTTTTTCATTTTCTGAGACCAGAAGTGGTCATCAGCAAGTGTGGAGCCAAACAGAGTACAGTGCATAGACTTTATATATATATTTTTTCATTAGTTTTCATGGTCAAAATGAGAGATCAGGTGGCCGATCGTAAAATAAATCAATATTGATTTTTCTTTTAGAGCGTTAAAGTTTTGCGAAGCCAGGGGGCGGGGCTACTTCATTTACAGACTGGTCTGGAATAATTGACAGGTCCTATGGAGGAGACAACCCAGACTCTGTTCTCCTCGTTTGGATTGTTTCTGATATAATAACTGTTGGTTTATTTGTCGGTGGAGCAGCAGAACCTCTTCCACAAACAGTTTTTCTGCCTGTTGTCTTGTTTTAACCAGTTTTCTACCTTCGGCTGATTCTACCAGCAGACACTGAAAGGATTCTGATAGTTCGGTAAGTGATTATTTTTTTTTTTATCGGTGCTGCTTTAATGCTCTTTATATGCAACTATAGTGTCAGATATAAAGTTTGCCATGCACTCTAGATGTTGGTGGAGTTTATTTCAGTGTGTGTTGACCAGAGAAGAAAGTTAACATCCAGTAAATATTAGCTTTAATGTTTGCGGTGCTAACCGAGCTAGCTGCTCACTCCTGACTAAAGCTAAAGTAGCATTAAGCTAACGATGTTTGTGTTATGTTTCATGGAAACAGCTGAAGTGTGTTGTGTTTGTGTAATGTGGTACATTTAGTTAATAAATCTGTCAGTGGAGACACTGGTTCACATTAATGTAACATTTAGAAAACCTAAATGTGTTTAAAACAGTAAAGTTAAGGTTCTGTGTTGTCAGTAGTCCTGAATATCTGCTGAGTCTCTGAAGTTAAACTGGAGAAAACAGTAAATCTACTCCCTAGTCCTTAACATTGTTTAATGATTGATTCACATGTTGTAGTACGTATTCCTGCAGTGTAGACTGGAAAAATAACCTCCCAGAATATGTCCAAAGTAATGATGAACGCTACAGTTCATCTCTCTTCACTGGCTTCCAGTTGCAGCCAGAATCAAATTCAAAACTCTCCTCCTGGCTTACAAAACATTTACAAGAACGGCAGCCTACCTGGATTCCCTGATCCAGGTCTCCTCCCCTTCACGCCCACTTCGCTCTGCATGTGAGAGACGCCTGGTGCTTCCAGCCCAGCACGGCTCGATATCTCTAGCCAGACTCTTTTCCTCTGTTGTTCCCAAATGGTGGAACAATCTACCAAACTGTGCGTTCTGCTGAGTCCCTTTCTACTTTTAAGAGACAATTGAAGACTCAATTGTTCAGAGAACACCTAGGCACTTAATTTGACTCCACCTTAGGGGTAGAATAAGTCAGGTGGTCCAAAACCCAGCACTTATTTAGCGCTGACAAAGATTAAAAAAAAAAAGGGTGGGTGGTGGTGGTGGTGGTGGTTGGCAATTCTTCTGCAACTTGATGGCAACACCTTTGACCAATCGCACTTGAAGCACTTTTTGCACTTACTGCAGGTTTTTCCTTATGTCTGAATTCTTGCTTGTGTTGTACGTTGCTTTGGACAAAAGCGTCTGCTCAATGAAATTGTAGAATTGTAGAATTGTACAGTTATTACATTTAAATTACAGCACAGATAAGCTGGATAATAAAATCCTCTCCTCGAAAGCTAAACTGACTGCAGGCCTTTCTGTCTTTTAGTGCTTGGAAAACTATATGACAGAGGAAATATTTCCAGGGTCACTTTAAAATGAACCTCGGCTGTTAATGCTGATACTGTGATGTCTGTCTTCATCTCATGTGTCTCATGTTCACTGTGAGGACCTTCTGAGTGAAGCCAACAAAGAGAAAACCTCATCTGGTTGTGAAGAAAGAGACTGAATGGATGACATCCCCAGTGAACCACTTCCTGTTCAGCTTTCACTTACAGAAGGACAGACCAACTGTTTCAGCAGTTTATTATTCTCTGTTCAGCAGACAGGCGCTCTGCTTTGGAGTGTGACGATGTCGTCGGTGATGTGGAGACTGAAGTTTCCGTTTCACCCACAGCGTGCTTTAGGACACCCGGGTCAGACTTGATGTTTGAAATACTGACCGACAGCTCAGATTTAACTGTCTGCATTTCCGTTTTGATGGATGTTAAATTTTCACTCAAAGCTGCCAGGAGCTGAGTCTTTAAAATAACCGCCGTCTCGTTTCAGAGTGAAAGTAGTCCCTCCTTTAGGTCAGAGATTGCAGCATCTGAGGTCCTCTTCAAAAGAAGACGTAGTTGATGAAGATGTTCTGGAGCAGACAGACCACGACCAAGCAGCCTTGAGATCTTAGGCAGCGTCTCCCTCAGGTGGGTGTCAACGGTCAGGTCTGTGGTAATCCCGTCAAAAAACAAAACAGAAATAAAAATCTAGATTATAAATCAACATGTAACCAAAGTACTCTGTGTATAACGCCACAGTATAGGATGTAGTTCTGAAAATGTCAAAGTATTATGTACTTTTGAAGAATAACATAGTATGGCCTGTAGTTCATAGTATAGCATGTCAGCAAAAAAAACCAAAACGGATTATTATGTGGTTCAAAAAGCGCAAAATGATAGGATGTTCCCTAAAATTGTCATGTATATGTGGTTCAAAAAATGTCACAGTGCAGTATATTGTCAAAATAGTATGTCATTCAAGAAAACATCAGAGTATAATATGTCGTCTAAAAAATGGCATAGAATAATATTTCATTGCACAAGTAAAAGTGTAGTAATTTTTAAAATTGTTCAATTCTTATATGTTGCTAAAAAAAACAACAAAAAAACGTCATAGCAATATGTCAATTAAAAAAGCCTGTAGTATAGCATGTCGCTTTAAAAATGTCAGAGTTTAGCCTTTAGTCCACATAACGTTGTTTTGTCCTGGCTTTCTGAAGTAGGTGAACAGCAACACAAAAACAATCCAAACACTGGTTTCCAGAGGGTTAGACGAGTATTTATTTGAAAGAGTAAGTTTACAACAACACAACATGTGAGGGGGTTAAAAGCAAATGGGTGTTAGTAAAATAAAAATAAGTAAACAGAACTAAAAGTGAAGTTCACATTGATGGGCATTCCAACCAGGAACAAAGTAAAAGATCATCAATACAAATAAACTCTTCCTGTTCACCTCTTAAAACCCAAAACCACACCGCAGTAGCACCCTAAACTAGACCCTCCAGAAACACGCGGGCAAAAATCCTTGATTCCGCGGAATTGCGGAAAGTTGCAAAGTATGCGAAAAGTTGTGAAATATGCAAAAAGATGCGAAATATGTAAGAACTGGGAAAAAAAGGTGATTCTTCTCCTACATCCTGTTACTAGGCTACCACTAAGTTGTTGTTTGAGTCCTTTGTGTTCGGCAAATCTTTTGCTGTGCTTCATCGTGGAGAAGTGCTGCAACACGGTTGATTTTCTTCGGTGCTCCAGAATGATGTTGCACGGGGTGCAAAAAAGTTTCCCCCCACTTTCGTGCAGTAAATCTGGGTACTGTTTTGCCCGGTGTTAACCCTTCCTGCTCGGCTCCCGAACCGACTGCTGTCTCTCTCGCTCGAGCTGCATTCAGGGTCAGATCACTCTCTCTCTCCCTCTCTCATAACGGAGCCACACACTCTCATAACACCGGTCTCTGGCTGAAATATTCATAGGTAAATGTGATCTTTGAGCATTCGCCATTGTTGTTTTTGGTCTCTGAGCACCACGCTCCGCATCAGCTCGTGCTTCTGTGTGTGTGAATGTGCGAACTGACGACGTCAGGTCGGGCGTCACATAAAAACTCACTCACAACTCCATTTATATTGGTTTTCTCATTTTATGCGGAAATTGTGAAATCAAGCGGGACCCACGTATTTCTCTTTTTTTTCATGGAAATGTTTTATTCCATTCTTAATTAATCAACAGGGAGAGAAGAAAACAAGAAACCCAATGCAGTAAAGGATCATAAGCTGGAATCAAACCTGCGTCTCTGACACAGTTCTGTTTACAAATCACCTTCTTAACCAGTTGAGCTATCTGGACACCTTGCTCCAATTTGTTGGACGACATACTAACCTATGATGTTTTTGTCATATTTTGGACCTCATACTAAATAAACTAGAAAAGCACTCAGAGAGCGCAGACCTCCGCCAAGGATATTGACATTCCCATGGAACATTGTATTCACATACATTTATGTACGATTTAGAACATTTTGGATGACATACTAAACTATATCGTTTTTGGTGACATTTTAGACCACATAGTAAACTATGACGATTGTGTCACATTTTGGATGACATACTAAACTATGACGTTTTTGTCATTTTTTGGACGACACACTAAACTATGACGTTTTTGTCACATTTTGGACGACATACTAAATTATGAGGTTTTTGTCACATTTTGGATGACACACTAAAGTATGACGTTTCAGTTACATTTTGGACAACATGCCAAACTATGACTCAGAGCGCAGACCTCCACCAAGGATATTGGCATTCCCATTGAACATTGTATTCACATACATTTATGTACGATTTAGAAATTGAAGTATTGTATTGTATTTTCATGGAAACATAAGACATATTTTCATGAACAATTTATTCCATTCTTAATTAATCAACAGGGAGAGAGGAAAACAGGAAACCCATGCAGTAAAGGATCATGAGCTGGAATCAAACCTGCGTTTCTGACACAGTTCTGTTTATGAATCGCCTTCTTAACCAGTTGAGCTATCTGGACACCTTGTTCCAATTTGTTGGACGACATACTAACCTATGATGTTTTTGTCATATTTTGGACCACATACTAAAAAATTCAAAGTGATCCAGAATCCAGGATCCTTTCCGGATTGCCACCAAAATTAAATCAGCTCTTCCTCTTACCATAGTCTACATCCCCTGAAAATTTCATGTGAATCTGCCCAGGCGTTTTTGAGTTATCTTGCTAACAGACAGACAGACACACAAACGCCGGGTGTCACATAACTTCCTTGGCGGAGGTAACTAGCACAACCCAAACGCTAAAGTCTCCTGCAGCCTACCAGAGAACCTCTAAACAGAATCAGGACAGGAACTCTTACCTTCTGGACAACCAACATTGGTTCATAAACAAGAATACAGAATGTGTCTGACCAAAAACCTCCAAAGACTCACTACAGCCAAGATAAAGACACAACTCAGCTGCATCAAATCCACTAATCACTGCACACATTAGCACCATGTGCTAACTGTGGCTAAAGAACCACATTTACCAAGACAACTATCCAGTACAAAGCCCTAAAACACACCAAGAAACACATTAAAGTCGATTTTACTGCTGGAAGCTGCAAGCCAACGCCTAAAGAACAAACTAAAGCAATGGAGCCAAACCCGGTTCAGTGAAGAGAAGCAGAGGAAATGTTTGACTGCTGCCATAAGGCAGGAAGACACTGAGCTGCTCAGGTGTTCCTGATAACACCAAGCAGCCACCTAGACAGCTACTGGGAACACAACTTACTGGAAGTCCAGAGGGCTGGGTTAGTGAAGTAAATTTAGTTTAAAGTTGCGCAGAAAGTTCACAAAGAAAGTTGAAAACCACCTTCTGATACCTGAAATCTCTGTGTTTTCACACAAAGAACACCTGAACTTGTCAAACTGGTTTCATAGTACAACCATCATTATAAAAACATCATAGTATGGTGTGTTGCTCAAAAAACATTACGACCGGCTGTCTAGGGTCGCCGAGGAACAACACGAGAACAGGACAAACGCTGGTTTCTAGGGGGTTAGGAGGCTATTTATTTGAAAGAGTAAGTTTACAGCAACACAACATGTGAGCAGAACAATCACAAAATCTGTCTTTAGTTCAGCTGAATAAGCAGCATAAGTCTCAAACATCATTATGAGGAGTCTGGATTGAGGTTTCTCACTTGATAATGATCAAAACATGAAATTTGGGTTGGTTTAAAGGAATTTTCCAGCTTAAATTTTTGAATGTTGACCTAAAAGGATGGTTTCAGGAAGTATTCCACCTACAAGGTCCTCACATCAACCTTAAAGGAACATTGACCAAAAATCCCTGGGCATGCACCTACAGTGTTGGTTTAACTGAGTATTCCATCCAAAATCCTCAAAGAGACCTGAGGGGCTGGTTAAAAGGAATATTCGACCTAAAACCTCAAGAGTCTATAGTATTCAATGTAGACCAAAAAAGTTAGTATGGAGGAATATTCTACCTGAAATGTAGACCTGAGAAGTTGGTTTGGAAGAATTTACCTTCCTAAACATCCTTAAATGTAAACTAAAAGACGATTTGGAAGAAAATTCCACCTAAAGTCCTCCAATGTAGACCTAAAAGGTGAGTTTAGTGGTATATTCCACTTAAAATTCACTACTGTCGACCTTGGAGGTTGGTCTGATGGTATATTCCATCCAACATCCTTGAACATGAACTTAAAAAGTTTGTTCAAAGGAATATTCCACCTAAAATCCTTCAATGTAGACCAAAAAATCTTGGTGTAAAAGAGTATTCCAACTTATATGTAGACCTAAAGGATGGTTTGGAGTAATATTCTACTCTAAAATCTTCCAATGTAGACCTAAAAGGTTTATCTGATGGTATATATACCCAACATCCTGGAACATTTACCTAAAAGGTTGGTTTCATGGTATATTCCCAGAAGAACCCTTGCACATTGAGCTTAATGGTATATTCCACCCAAAATAGTTGTACATATACCTAGAAGTCAGTGTAAAAGAAATGTAGACCTAAAAGGATTGTTTTCATTATTTAATAATCTGTTATCAGTCAGAACCCTGGCAAACTTATTTTCATCATTTTTTTTAAGTGGAAGTCACAAATAAAGGAGCTCTTGGTTTTTACCGGCGTCACAGAGTCAAAAGCTGCTGTTCCAACACAGACACGTTCACATGCACCCACAAACCTCTCACCAAACATCAAACACCCACAGACAGGCGGCCGGCTGGGCCGAGGCTCGGTGGCATCCTCAGACCCACCAGTCGGTGAACTTGTTGTTCCGGTTTGAAGGCCTCCGTGTGGTCCAGTAGAAGTCCACGTCGTCTGTGTTGGCTTTGAACCGCAGCGACTGGATGGCATCAGGTGGACCAGCTCGTCCTCGTAGGACTCCTCCTGTAGCCTTGAGGGGACCACAGGAACATTCAGTAGCCGTTGGAGTTCTTCCTGTCAGGCTCGGGGTAGAATGACTCTGAAGGATCTTGTACTTGTCTTATCTGGAACAATCTAACAGCCTAAACTGTCAATAGCGGTTTAAAGAAGCAAACACACAGGCATAGATTAGGACTCAAACTAGATTTATTTTAGAAAACAAATCAACTTAGAGCCATTTGTTCACACGTGTGGCTGAATAGGAGGCTGTCCAATCAGGTTAGAGGTCTTCACTCTGTAGGTTGTTCAGCGAGACTCTTGGACCTCCATCAGCTGATGTGGATGTTTGATGGTCTTCATCTCTAGTGCCAGATGATTCATCCATGAATTCAGCAGCTACAGAAATGAAGCTCATGCTGCCGTTATTGAATTCCTGTTCCAGATCAGATGTTCAGAGCTCACCTTGAATGCATGCCGTCTGCTGTCTGATAGTTTTTCTCATTGTCGTCTTCAATAAAGTCTTTTTCCTCGTGTCAGGATGTGGTGAGACTCTTTCTCAGTGACTGCAGACGTCCCTCATTGTGCATCTCCAGAGAAGAAACAGAAAAACTGGTCACTGCTTCAGCAGCACAAACGCTCTCCAGCATTGCGAGTGTTTTGGGAATTCATTCATTGTGTTGTGAGCTTTGAAGGAGCAGAAACTTTACAGCTGCCAAAGAGCTCCAATTCTGGATATTTTAGGAAATGAAGTTCATCAAATGAACACTTGATTTTTGCTGATAACTCTCATTAAAATACTGAAGAAATCTAACATAAAAACCTGTAAACTCTCAGGCAGCTTTTGTTAAAGTTTGTCTATAATTCTCTCATGTTCTGGAACCAGGACTCTGCAGAAGTTCCTTCAAACAGATACTTGTGTGTTTCTCTTTCAGGCCTCAGGTTTGAACGTACAGCAGAGGACTAGAAAGGAGTGATTTTAATATTTAAATCAGTCCAGTAAATGTTTGGAGTAAAAATGATTAAAATTTTGATTTTGATAGATTTGTGTCAAATAATATTGTAGAGTCTCACTTAAATATATCCAAATCAGTTCAGTGTATTTACATTTTATAGAATATTTAATTTCTTAATCTCAATACTGTAGAGTCTGACACTAAATATTATAATAATGATGTAAATTTAAATAATAAATAATATTGTAGTGCATAGTCAAACTTTGATCAGCTAAACTTGCATAATAAATATCACTGTACAATCTAAACCTGAACATTCATATTATTGAGGTACATTTACATAAATCATATTTTAGAGTCTTAACTGGAATATTTCTGACATTAATCTTTTTGTATTGTTCTGATAAACAACAATAACACGACTTTCAGATAATATTTATTGTCTATGATTGTGAGAATAAATTCCTCCATATTCTGGAACTTTACCTGCAGCAGCTGCAGAAATACATAAAAATAAAATCTGTTCATTTCCACATTATGCACATTTATTTATTCATAGTATCTCAGAGTGAATGGTAGCTGTCAGTAAAAACAAACTCATCTGCTGGACTGCCTTTCCCAAAATGGAAACATGGATAGAATTTAACACTCATGTATCCATGGCAACGCTAAAGTTTCTGCTTCAAAGTTCACAACAATAATAAAGATTTGAATACAAAACTTCAGGGATGACTGCTAACTTAAGTATTCTGATCAGGACAGATGTTACAGCTCCAGCTGTTCCATTAGACTGCAGTTATTCACAGAGAAAATAAAACGTCATATTCCTCATAAAAACTAGATGGGACTTTTATTCAATAAAGTGTTGGTGAATAAACAGTGTAAAACGTGCAAAGCAGCTCCATTAAATGAGGAGATGTGAGACTTCCACAGCATGGATCACCATCAACTGGATCTGTTGTGTTGATTCAGAGCTGAATGTCAGAATGAAGTGAGATAGAAAAGCTGCTTTGATCTCCACTTTTTACAAGCCATCAGGTCAATTTCATGAATGTAGAGCTGAATCATCTCGCATCTCAGGGCACTTCTCATATAGAGCAGGTATACACCAGACTCTTCATTATATTCATTCTAATAATATTCACTCAATGAAGAATCCTAACTCTCTGAACTTGTGGCTCATGGCTGCTGCTTGGTGCTGGATCTTTCCTCTGACTCTGCTGCAGGACAAAGCTTCCCAGCTATGTGGTCGCATCATACTATTATTTAAATTATATAACGTTATGTTTTACGCCACAATGGCACACAGTTAATTGACTTGATAATTAACCTGAACGGTTGCAAAGTTCAACAAAGTCCGTATCCGTTTCCTCGTCCTCATTTGTCATTTCAAATCGCGAGTTTTAGTGAAAAAGTTTCCAATTTCTGCACGTTCGGCTGCGTCTGTCTCCAGAGCTTTCCTCTTTTTAATTCTTGCTTCTCCACACCACCCTTGCTCTTCCTGTTTTCCATCTTTCAAACACCTCTGACTGTGTGCACGGACGTGTTACGTCACGGTGCGTCTGCAAAAAAAAAAAAAAAAAAAAGGAGCTGCTAGTGGAGGCGGCCCAGGAACAGTGGTAACAGCAGAATGATCAACCCAGAGCCATGACTGAACACCGGACCTCGCGGCCCAAACATCGGATCAGCCCACCGAGAATTGTCCCGGTCTAATTGATTAGCCACCCCGGGCCTGGTCAAAGGTCAGGTTCAGGGACACAGCAGCAGGTGGAAATTAAACACACCGAGCCTCCATGTTTAAGAGCAACATCCAGCCATGCACAGATGAACAACATTTTGATTTAATGGTGCATTTTATGCCAATTTCATATCGGACAAACAAACTTTCTATAAAATGAGATTTAAATGTATTTTAATGCGCCTCTGTGCTTTTTACGCAGCGCCAAGAAGAAGAACAGAACCTGGATATTCATGGAGGCTGTGAGAATGCCGATTTGGGGTTTTCAGGGCTCCGACTGCCCCCTGGCGGCTGTGAACGCGTGCTGCACCTCAGCTGCGTGCGTGTGCGTGCAGCAGCTGCAGCGCACATGGCGAGCCGCCTCTTTGTTTATTGTCTGCAGGGTTTGTCTCTGCTTGTTCTCCACATTGTACTGACGGTGCAAATAAGCCCCGGCCTCTCACCGCAGCGGAGATCTGAGCACGTTACCCCTGCAGCTGCCGCCGTCTCCACCTCTCCTCCCCTCTCCTCCCCCTTTAAAATCTGACCTACAGGACCCGATTTGTCGCGTGTTTATGCGCGTTATTGCACTCAAGATCACCTTCAAACGTCGCTTTCCCTTCACAGCGCGTCAGACAAATTTTTCTCTGGATTTTCCCTTTTGCAGCTGCGTCTTGCACACGAGTCCAGAAAGAGGCTGCAGAGCTGCTGCACGTCCAAACTAATTATATAAACGTAGTTTTATTTCTGGAAATACGAGCAACCTGGTCCGCGTAATAAAGCCTGTTGCAATACTAAGAGCGGTTCTTGTGCGTAAAGACGAATCTCTTCTTTAGAATCACTTTTTCTTGTCAGAAATCGCTTGATGTTGGATGGAAACGCCATCATTTCGTTTAAATTAATAATCAAAAACACCGCAACACGCCACACGATTGAAATGGAATAAATATTGAATATTTTCCCAAAAACGTGAATGCGTAAAAACATGATGGCGAGAAAGAATCCCAATAAATTAGACTGTCTTCTTCTATATATGAAGCATATACATCAATAAATATAGGCCGAAGCTATTTCTAACTGGGGTGAATTGCTCAGAAACATATGAAGAGATCATGAGGAGACCTATGCAACTTAGCACCAGGGTTGGGAGGAGAATAAAAATCGCAGTCTTGCTGTTAAAATCGGATGCGTCAAAAAAAAAGTGCTTTGTTGTACATGCAAGAAGCAAAGAAAAATATTCTGTCGCGTTTTCATTCATCAGCTGGTTTGTCTTGGTGA
This sequence comes from Acanthochromis polyacanthus, assembly GCF_021347895.1. NCBI lineage: Eukaryota > Metazoa > Chordata > Actinopteri > Pomacentridae > Acanthochromis > Acanthochromis polyacanthus. The sequence continues at coordinate 16,149,124 of NC_067132.1, read as the reverse complement.
CATTTCCAGTCTCCATTGTGGCCGATATTTTAAAGCACAAAAGCACGCACCGCAATGAAAACACTGCGGGGTTTAATTCCATCACAGCATCAATAAGTCTTCGTGTGTTTTAAATGAGGAGGCTTTATTTTATTATGTTAATTTATGCTACGGAGCTAAATAAGTGAAATACATACCGGCTGATGCGCAAAATGTTCGGCACTGCGGTGATTTTACGCATTCATGCTGCTGCTGCTTTAAATTGGCGTAAATATTTTTCGGCTTCGTGCACGTAAGTGGTAAAAACGCTCACATCTAATTTTTATATTTTAAAAGGAAGATGCTCGTTTTGGGGCTTTTCTTAAAACTAACAAAAATGCCAGTTAAGTGTTCCTTTTTGCAACAACTTACGAGAAATAACATTTGCACAAACTTATAATTACACAAGATATTTTTTTCTGTTCATCAAACGCAGGAACACTGTAAATAATGCGGGTAGTTTTTATGCAATTAAAATCCCAAATTCTCAAATGGCAAATTCTGGATAAGCGTTTTATTTTTTTAAAACTTCCGTTGCAGAAGCTGGGAGAATTAAAAGGACCGCAGCAGCTCAAATACACAGTTCCAAGTAAATGTGAAGAAGCAAACACAGAAAAGGAATAAAAAAACGGAAGAAGAAACAACTGAAGGTAGACTTTGAGTTAAGCAGAACAAGTGCTTTAATTGGTTTGAGTGAACGCTTATGGAATGGAGTGTATTATTATTATTATCATCATCATTAAATGTGAAGAACAATAAACATACAACATCGTTTTGGCCTTTCTGCCACTGAAAGGGAAACTCTCACCCACCATTGTCAGACAGCAATAATCAAACACACTCTCTCACACACACATACACACACAGTAATTCTTCAACCAAGAGTCTAGAAGCAGTTGGGGCTGCTGGGAGACCAAAGCTCATCCTGCAGGCTGGTGGGGTTGTGTTTTGACAATTCATCTATTTTTGAGCACTTTGGAAAGCTCCACAAAGCTCTGCTGATGATTTATTAGAAATCTAAAGCCAAAGAAATCCGTCCCACCTCTGCAGAACGTTCCCGGCCTCCAGTCATTTGTATTCGAGTTTTCCCTTAACATTTGATAAAACCACATAAGTTTCCCATAACTTCCAACATGTTCACATATGAGCACTGCACACCTCACTCCATCTACCACGAAGAAAAGAAACAAAAAACAGACACATTACACGTTACACAATGTTCTTCAAGCTCATATGGGGTTGTTCGGACTGCTTTTGGCAAGTCAACGGTGGCAGCAGGTTGACTGATGGGCGAAAAAGTTCATTCATGAAGAGAAGCCACAGAAGCGAGGGCTTGTTCATTTCAGGGTACAGCAGCAGGGCATGTGTGTTGTTGTCAACTTTCATTTGCATCTGTTAAAGTCTGGCTTCACCGTTTCCCAAAATGACACAAATGAAAACAAAACAAAATTCACTCGGCATGCACTGCTCTGCTTTCTCCACCTGCACAAAGAAGGAAGTCTTTGGGGGCCAAACAGAGCAAAGCAGACTAGAAGATGATTGTGTTCCCTCATTCCCCGTTTCCTTTAGGACACAACCTATGCACACCGACAGAAACAAAACAGCCCATCTACAGTGAAAGAACACAGAAATATCAACAAAGCACTGACTATCAGATGATAAACTCCCTGATTACAAGCAGGTGATCTGGGTTTTACACACACACACAAAAAACTAAACATGGAAGAAAAGCAGGAAGCAAGGGAGGAAAAACGGTTTCAGAAATGAACAGGAGTTAAGTGAAATATCGGACGACCACTTAACTAAAAAATGTTTTAAAAATCACATCTGGAAATGTGACCGCTTCTGTGGTTGGTGGGTGAATTTCATGAAATGCTGACGGACGCCGCCAGTTAGAAAGGACGAGCACGACAAAACACAGTCACGACACGCACTTCCACGCACACATTCTTTATAAAGGCAGGACCAGCGTGAACCAACAGAGGATTAATACAAGCAGACACCGCCTCCAGCCTGAGGAGAAGGGAAAGGATGCCTGTGCACACCGAATAATCAGAGCGGCGGACGTAAATGTACAGAATCCGATCCGCCGCCGTCAAATATTAGACAAATATTAGATTTTTTTTTTTAAATGTTAAACACAATCATTGGAATGGTTTTATTTTTTGTTCGACTGACTGAAACAAACAAAAATACAGAGGAGTTGAAAAGTGGAAGAAGGTTGAGCGAGGGGGTTGAAAAGAACAAAGTAAACACCCTATTATTAAAATAACCTTTTACCTTTGTTTTAAAAAAAGATTACAAAATATAAAATTAAATAATTTGGAGTATAAAGGCACACATCTTGCACAGTGTATACAATGAAACACAGTTATTTAAAGCATGGTAAGGGTCTATTTTACACACCGAACAGCTCACAAATCTGGTTAAAGTGGAGGGGCACAAAGAGAACCTGAACAGCCAACAACACAGACTAGAGAGGGGGAAAGGAAACTTAGTCCTGTGACATGCAAATTTTTTTTGTCCTTTTTAGTTTTAAGTACATCTATAAATTGTAAAAATTCAAGCAGTATCATTCTTCATTGACCACAGCACCATCATTCATTCCGAAGGGTGGCTCCGTTTGCTTTTTTTCCTTTTTAAATACAACTATATTTCATGACTAAAATCCAATGTAAAAATATAAATGTGAATATAATCTATGATATCTAAACAAACATATCATGATGGAAGCTTTTTGCACGGGTTACAATAGTCGAGGAGGACGACTTGAACTTGTTTTAGTTGGTTATACACAACATCACACGCAAAAACAACTTTTTCTCACTTACATACAAGTAATATTGCATTTCCCTTGTTAAAACCGTGTCGACTAATTGGGATCGTATTCGTAACATTTGGTTCCTTTCCTCTTGTGCAAAATATACAAAAAAAACTTTAAACAGAAACAAACAAACAAAAAAATCAATTCATAAAACTGCCAAATTCAAACACACATAAGCCGTTAAAAAAAAAAAAAGAGAGTCAAGAACACAAACAACGATGAATAACAGAGTCACAGCCGAGGTTAGAGAACGATGCTGTTGGTGTTAATGACTTAACAACACTTGTCTTTACATCTGTAAAACACTCTTCCCGACCTCCCCTTTCCTCTCCCCCTTTTACGACTTTTGAACACTGACACACACACCCTCTGCCATCGCTGGGTGTGTGCTGGTACGATGCTGGAGGTAAACCGTCTTCTGTCTGCCCTGAACACAGACATACTGTTGCCTGATTCCAAATCCCACCTCATCACAGAGTTCTTCTTACAGGATGGGAACGGTTGGTTTACAAAAGAACATATTCACTTTCCCCTATTTAATATTGCAGTAAATTCTTCCCAACCAGTCTCACGAAGAACAACCCACAGATGAAGCAGACAGGATTTAAAATCAGGCTTATAAGATTTAAGCGAGTCGAGCTCCTTTTCCTCTTTGCTGCTGCGCATGTAACAGAATAGTAGCTCCTAACCTCTAACGACAAATAAAAGTGCAACATTTTTTTGATTTTACTCATAAGGTGCTGATGGCAACAGAAAATTAAGGGCTTTTGATGTTTCGATCCGACACCCTATATGAAGATATTATAATGAGGAGTGACTCACTTCAAAGCAGCCACGTGACACTTCTGGGCCATTCTCCGCCACAGGAACAGAAACCGAGACTTCCTAAACATATTCAGAGCCAACGACAGTAAAGGGAAGCTGTGTGTTCGATACCTCGTCTTCTCGTTTTTAAGATGCATATCTTTCCCTTTAACATTCTTAATTGCTGTGCATCACAAAAGGGACAAAGCGCCGACGGACACTGGTGTGTAATTAGTGCTGGGAACAAGCCGTATAATTTACTACAAGTGAACTCATCGCAGCTAAAGAGAAGCGTTTGTGGCAAGAGAATAACCCAGAAGCTTAACTCGATTACTGTACACGAAAGAACAGGAGGGAAGGGGAGGCGTCTAAAGGGTGAGTAACGGAGGAGGAACCCAAAGGGGAAGATTTGTTTGGCTGAGTGCATGTATAGCATTTGGGGTCTGGCTGTTGGCCAATTGGAAGACTGCTTCCTACTTCCTGAAATGAAGCAACTGCATTAGGCGAGCCTCAACATAGACTTGATCTTTACATCCCACTAAAGCTTTCTTGTAGCAAGGGGGACCTCAATCTGCACTGGAATCAGACCTCTGCACTCCGCCTGTCCTCACACTACACACATCATACTCTCCCCCAGCCTCCCCCTAAAGGACAAATACATACAACTAATTTAAAAAAAGAAAGCAGGGTGCTGGATGTTGTGTTAGAGGCAATGAAGAAAGCCATATTCCCACATAAACAAAAACAAATTATATGGAAAAAGGTAATGACTTGGACACTTGCTTTTAACACCCTTATCATCCAAAGTAACACATGAACAGAACTCAACAGAGGAGAGGTTAAATGTAAACGAATGATGTTTGTTTGTTTGTTTTTTTTAGCTGCAGAGTGTGGCACCCCACTGAAAGAGAGAGAGAAACAAACAGGGAGGAATGAGGAGAACGCATGAGGGAGAGTGACACAAAGCCATCACAGCACCTTATTAATACGGCCTCTCCATGGTTTTCCTCTCCGTCACTTCTCATCTCCACCATACTCCCCACTTGCCCTCCCTTTCCCATGTGCCCCTGTGCCCCTGTCGCTCCTGGAGGCTATGACAGGATAGTGGTGATGAAATCATAAAACCTCTTGGAGTACTGCTCTGGGTTCACCGTGGAGATCTCTGCTCCGGCCTGCAGAGGCAGATACAATTCACCATGTATTGTTTTGTGATATTTTTTCATTTTTAACAGTACCAATTAAAAAGGCCACAGCTACTTACCCCATGTTTGACAGTCTTGGCGGCGTGGGCAGCTTTCTTCTTGGCATCGTAATGCTGCAGGATGTCGATGACAGCCATGAAGTAAACCTCCTTCCTGGGAGCACCTGCACGACAGATAATGTTGAGAAAGTATTCAGTTTTCAGTGCCACGAGTAAGGAACCTCTTTGAGAGATTTTTGCCAGCAACTCGAATAAAAGCATCCAGTAGGGGGAGCTGTCAGTTCTATGTTTTCTTCATGAAACAACAATCCCAGACTCCTATTGCACTTTGTGTTAAAAACTCGACCACCAATTTAAAACCACTCACTGTCGTTGCTTTTGATGGCATAGACGTCAATGGCGGGGTCAAACTCCCCGGGTGACAGAGGCTTGGTGCTGTCCAGGGTGTTGCTGGGACTGTCAGGGGGCGTCCCGATGCCCCCTCCGTCACTCTCGCCCTCCTCCTCGGCCTCGTTGTCCTCGCTCTCCACCTCCTCCTGCTCGGCTCGCTCAACGTCGTGGATCCCCACCAGCAGACTGTAGTCCATGAGCTTCAGCTGGGCCAGGAACTGATGACAACGGAAGAAAGTAGGATGGCAGAAGGATATAAAAGTACAGAGAAGGGTAGTGGAGAGTTTTAGATTGAGTAGACAGAGTAGAAAGGAGGAGAAGTTGAGTTGAGAGTTTGGCGTAAAATAGAAAATGTATTAAGGAAGAGCTAAGGGGCGACACTGAGTGAGAAGATTTACAGCACGATGCCTCACCTCAATAAAATTCAACAGAGCTACATCTTGTTAAATGTACAATTTACCGCATCTGAATTATCAAGCTGTAAAACAGCCAACAAGTAAGATAGTACAAACCCTACACCTACCTCCACGTCTTTCCGAAGCTTCTCCAGGAACATTTTCTTGTTCTCCCCATCAATGTAGATCTTCTGCCCGTCATTGATGAAGTCATTGTCCTTGTAGGTGGGCAGCTCCTTGGCCTGCCCATTAGTATTGAAAATTAGTGACCAGATTAAAACAGTCAAAATCACAGCACAACCCCCGAGAGGCGTTGTACTGTATGCAGCGGACCTGGGCAAAAATGTGACAATTCTGGCGTTTAAATCAAATGGGAGTTTCCTTTTAAAAGGAAAATATCAGATCCTCCAATCAAACAGAGTAGAAATCTGTAAAAAATATTGCAACGCAGTTTAAAAATGTGAAAAAAAAACATGCAATAACACCAGCATTTGTCGTCTTCATCCTTTTTCCCCAGAATACCTCGTTAACAGTTAAATATACTGTACATGTCATTACACAGGACTTAAAGATGGCATATGGCTGTCTTGCTCAACTTTAAGAATTGAGGGGTATTTCAAAAGGCATGGTAACAAAGATTAATTCTATTCTTAGAAATTAGTCGTGTTAACAGTGCGTGTAAATGTTTCTAACAATCCAGCATGTTGAAATACCCCCTTCACATACATGAGGTTTTGAGCCTGTGGTTTGTTACATAAGTCTGTCTGACTCAGCCAAACACACCAAAGATTACTGGTAAAATGAGTTGGCTAAAAAGGCACAAGCAGACTTTCCAAACCAAGGCTTGCCTCTTTTCAATCTCAACGATTTGACTGCGTAATAAAGTGCATGCAGCATGCTCACGGCAGGGTACAGATCCATCTGATGCACCAAGTTGTGTTGTTTACAGCAGAATATATTTATTTTTCAGTAGCATAAAACACAGGGCACTTTTCTGGCACATTGCACACCAGTTCAGTGTTTTAAACGCATCTGGTAGATCCATACACTTTGTGTCATGAAAAAAAGGCTGTCTAACTCAAAGCCACGAAAGGTCCTTTTTGGCACTGAGCTAGACACCGAAAAGCATCCATGCTTGTCAGTTTGATAATAGTATATTCCTACCCGAGACAAATGATACTAAGATGCTTTTCAGGCGCCAGACGGCGGTTTGCAGCAAATATAAATTGCATTTTATAATTCTATAAAGCCAGTGTATCTTTGACGCAAATTCTCAATTTTCAGGCTATGAGAAGAATGAAGGATTGTCCTGTCTAAATGTCCATCTACTGGGATTCACTTTCTTCTCGACCAGGCTGCTGCAAAACTGCCGGCAGCCTGTAGGGGGAAGAGGTGTTATGTGGGGAGGGACAGGGGCCTACTTCTGAGTCGCTAAGGAAAAAAGAGAGCAGGAAATGAGGCAACGGGGCAGCAGCAGCAACCGTTTAGCTACTACAATGTTTCTATGGCAGCAGGAAGAGAGCAGCAACACATAACAGCACTTTGTAGCCCTAGAATGACCTCAGACAGCACACACACATACATACACAACACATCTCCACACAGATGAAAACAGGAATATAACACACAAAATAGGACACTTGAGCACATATATATACAGACATTGACCTCCAATTTGCAATAAATATGGGATGTACAACTTGCTTGACTGAACACAGATGCGACATAAAAAGTAAATGAGAACACAACGTGACACTGCCAAGAGTGAACATAACCTGAAAACATTTTACAGGCCTGTCTCCTGAACAGACACCTCAAAAATCTTACATTCATCCATCTTTCTGTGCATTCATTTCAACTGCCGTTTATTTCCATGCCCAAGTCCTTCGAACCAATTCATTATGCTCCTCCAAGTGATGCATAGGCATTCTATCAGTTGGACTGTCATTGATTTTTCCTGTTACACTGCCTACAATAAAATGTGTCTGACTCTTGACTGGTGCACTCCACTGAGGGAGTAAGTAGAAAACAGAAAGATATATTAGAGGCAGGAAGAACGGGTGAGTTATCGATGAGCCTCGCAAAGCGCGTGACAGGTGAATTTCTCCATGATCTTAAAAAAATGAACCTCGTTTCTTTACTGTCTTCCGTCAGCTGGTTGGAAATTGGATCTTGATGTCTTGCAGACAAAAGCTTCTGTAGGATTTGTGGCAAGCTGACCCTGGGATTTTCCTAGACCTTTAAAACCTGCAATACTCCTTGCAATGTTGAAAGGTGTAGATTAACATCCACTGGCAGTTTTTACATCAGTATGCCATTTATAAATTATGAGCTGTGACTGGAGCAGCTGATTCTGTCTGAACCGGTTATCATAATATATATATCAGTCGCTGTCCAAACGTTGCACGGAACTGTTACCCAACACTGGATTCAGTTAGTAGCAGATGTATTACGACCACTTAGATTAAAAAAATGCAACATGAAGTAAGAATTTCATGTGTATATTTAGCGTTGTCAAACGTGAAGATACAGAAGAAGTTGTGTAATTTATCTATACTTATGTTTGTGTGGTAACAAATTGTTCTTGAAAATAAAAAAAGTGTTTTGAAGTACTCACATGTTAGCTGAGCACTAAATTTGGTCAAAAATCTCTTTGATAGCCAAAATATTTCTGTCTCTATACTATAAACAGCCCATCTAAAACCATTATGGCTGTCAAATTCTGGACTTCTTTTGGTAAATGATAAACAAGAAAAACTAAGAAGTGAGACAGTTATTCGCCACACTTTTCTAAGGATGTTGACAATACTGTCAGCTGCTTTAATGCTTATAATATCTCAAAAGTGAGAGTTTGCTTTTGGGCTACATCACTTGTGCATACTGGACAGCCTGACTCATCTCTTGGATAAGTTTTTAACTACCGGTACATTTGCTCTATTGACTCAGGTTAAAGGTTCTCTTTTGCATGAGTAGCTTCTCTTCAATGGCTTAGAAACATAAAAATGTGCACTGTGTCTTCTTATCAATCCATTAAAATAGCAACTAAGCAAGCAAGTTTAAACAAATCATCCTACTCTTGCAATTCTTGCTCTCCAGTGTTTCAGATACATGTAGGCGTTGAGTGAAAGGTGGGAACAAAAATGGTCTGGCGTAACTGAAACTGAACTTACTGACAAGTGGAGCAAAAGGTGATTGTAAATGGATGGTGTGCAAAATATGGCCTGGAAGTAATAGTCTATCAGCCAGGAGAATACGAGAAAACGGAAACGTTCGGCCGTACAAAAAAAAAAAAAAAAAAAAACAAGAAAAGAAGATTGGTTTAATAGATCATGCCTGGTATATGAGCCCTGGTTCTCTTACATCTCTTACGTGTTTCATGGCGCAGTAAAAGCGCGTGGCAATCCGCAGTGTTTGCAGCCTTTGCTGAACGTTACCAGATTTGGGCCGCTGGGGCACATCCTCTGGTGGGGGTGGCTGCTAGAGAAGGGGGAGCGAGGGAGGGACGGTAGGGGTGGAGGAGAGGAGAGAAGAAAGGAGAGAGGAAGGAAGTTGGAAGTAAAGGCAAAGTGTTTAAAATGTAACAGAACACAATAGTTTTTCAAATTGGTAGAGGGTTGGAAAGGGCATCAACGCGAAAGATCTGTATGACCAGTCTGGAGGTTTAAGATTCTTAAATGTCTTTACAATGGCAGGGTCAAGAAAGTGTATATCAGTCTCCTACAGGTCCATCCTATGACGATGTAAGTAGATGTAATGATTTCTGTTCTTATACTATTTAAATGCTATTAGTTTCATTTATCAACAGGATTTTAGACGGTCTCGCTACAATTATCCCGAACTGTCCAAATATAAAGAGTGAAATTCAGAAATATTGTATGTTGTGACCTTTTCCTGGTACATTGGCTGGTAGAGAAAAGAAAGCAACCTGGCAACGCTACTCTAAAAAGCAAGGATTTAAATCTAAGCAGAGCAAGGAAACCAATTTGCATTCTATGAAACTGCGTTCTCCCCAACATCTGATCAGGTGTGGTACTGTTTCGAAGGGCTTGCAATCGCTGGATAAAGGGCGACAAATTAAATATAGAGTCAGTTCACACTCATTCATCTTGCCACATTAAAGCCATGTGCCCCCACTGGAGACACCAGCTGGTGCTGCCGTGAGGAGAGAGAGGACAGTATGAAAAACAACTGTAGCCAAGGGCCTCTGAGCAGAGGTCTCAAGGAGACACAAGTTCCATTCAACATAACAGGAACCAGTAGCTATTTAATGACATACAAAAACAACCTCTACATTTTCCAAATCAAAAATAATACTGGGACTTCACAAATCATGAATCAGTGTTTGATAAATTGTGGGTCATTGCTCTAAATATGTTCTGGACAGTATTTCTAGGGTGATCCACAATAGAGTAACTAATATGATCGGATGGCCCTTTGTAAAACCAGACACCAAGCTTGCACCCGAGTAAAAAAATTAAGGTGTAGACCTACTACCTGTGTGCTTCATATATGTATACATAAGATGCGTCAGGAAAGCCAGCTGCCATTGTTTCATAGTCAAAACCCTGAGACAGCAGCTAGAAGATCCCCAAAATTTATTTGATGAAAAGGAAAAATACATGTCATGTGCGTGTAGAACGGAACATGTTCACAATGTGCAAAAAGAATGAGGCTGGTGTTCATACACATTGAAATGTGTTAGAAATAATATAACATCATAAATGATGCAGAAAAACACTGTATACCATGCAAACGCATGCATGAAAAGGGGAGGGCCATGCAGTCAGGAGAGGACCCTGCCATGCTTGTTGTTTGTGTGTGTGTGAAGCATTTGTTTTTCAGACACACATTGTACCTTCTGAACAAAACCCATGATTTTCCTCATTCATTTGACAGTCTTCTTCGTCTTACTATCAAAATACAGAGCGTGCGAGTGTTCACACTAATCTGAACTTGTGTTGTGTATTTGTGTATTTGAAGCAAACATGTATTCATAGCCATGAACATTTATAGAATTTGCTAATTTGTATTTATGGACATTTAAAGGTGTTTTAGGTGGAAAAACCAGCAGTGTCTGGTCAGATCCACGTCTTTGATGTCTGAACCTTACATTCAACACACAATGTTTTCAGATAATTAATGGAGCGGCTGCTGAAACCCTATGCTTCTACTATAATCAATGAAAGTGCCTTCACCAGGCATGAGAGCAGCGTGTAAGTGGTGCATATGCACTGCGGTGATCCACTCTGCAAATGTAAAAATAGGCCAGTCTTCTATTTATATTATTACATGAGGTGTGCATGGCCCTTTTACAGAGAAATGGGTCATAAAGTCTCCATGTTTGACATAACGGTATAATTCATATCGAACAGTGTTTCCATTTAGGGTCTTGATCACGCGCTCTGCATGTATTTTGCCAGTACAAGCTGGCGGTTGCTTAGCAACTTTAGGCTGTGAATGATAACTTCCCTATATTACACAAACTTAGTAACAAATTTTAAGTTCTCAATGCTGTGGTAGGCCCAATGAAATTCCAAAACAAAAGCTTACTTTCTTGTTTTCCTTGTAACCCTATGGGTTGCCAGTTAAAAAAAAAGTTCTATGGTCCATTAGTTTTACAAATAGTTCACAAACGTTAAATGTTCAATGTTGCTAAAACGTCAGTTATATCTGAGAGATCTGTTGGGTGTGAAAATGTGCGTGTGGTAAACATGCTGCATGTAGGTATAATATGTAAATATGTACACATGTAAGAAAGAAAAGCATCACTTATTGTTACTGTATATTGATTATTATTAGATTTCATTAAAGGTGAACCAACCAAAAAAATAAACACAGACTAATAGCAACAACTTGTAATAGTTACCAGTAAAGAGTCAGTGGTAGTGTGAGAAAAAAAACACTTTCATTACCAAAATGTATCCTGCTGTTTCTTAATCTCTATTGCTAGACAGCGATGTTTCACACACAGCTGTGATGCCGACAAAAAGAGGTCACACAGTAGGCTCACGTGTGTGTTAAATCTTCAGCTGCTTTGTTTTTCCACTCATCTGTTTTAACCCCAATAATGTTTCGTTTCTTCCTTATTTACAGAGGCTATATTTAGCTCAGGGATTCCCTGAAGTCTCATGCCTCACTATATGCCGCCCCGCTACTAAACCCTGTAAAACCCGTGGAAAGTTCAACCCTGGTTCAAAATTGACAGCCTCAAATAAAAACCTTTTATGTGTTCAAACAAACCTGTACATGGCAAAATGTGGAGACACACAATGAACAAAAAACCTCACTGTGTACAACCATCCCGTTCCAATATTGCTGAACTGGCAAACTGTACTCCAAAGACAAAGTGTTCATAGACAATGTCAGCAGCTTTCATCACTCAAGGACAAAGCCTTCTATTTTAAAAAATGCTGCTTAAACTGAGTCGTGTAAGCTACCAGTTAAAATTGTCAGCTAATGCAAAAGTAAAAAAAAGGAAGCACAGCAAACTGTCCGGTCTTTGCAATATCTGTAACACAATTCAGTTTTGACAGGCGACACTGTTCAAGCAGCCAAAAGCCAAAAAACTCAAAACAGGCAGCGCCTCACAAAAAGCAGCAACATTTCCATTTCTATGAATCACACAAAATCTCTTGCTCATATAGTGCAAATAAACACAGAACACCCAGTCGGATACACAGCTAGACAGAAACACATACAAAGGACTATTGAATCATGAGACAACATCTGACTGAATAAAACTCTAACCCCAGCACATAGCCAGACACACACACTCACACAGACGTGCACACAACCCCTCAATCTTTAACACACAGACAGCAAGCAGGGGAACTGATGGAACAGCAGAAGCGAGGTTAGAGGGATGAAGCAAATTAAAAAGACACAAATAGCGTGCAGTGGCTGGAAGGGGAATGGGGTGATGAAGTAGGTGCTGACTGAAGGAGATGGATATTTGCTACTGTCATCCGCACCCAAAGGGAAACAAAAGTAGATACCAAAATTATGTTACTTAGGCCATTTGGGTGATGACAGTAAGCCTGGAACTGTTTGAAGCTGTGTCAACTACTGAAACCACTGGAAACACAGGTTGTTTTCTCTCTCATTCTCTAATCGTTCACATGGCATTTAATCGACATGTAGATCCATCACAATAACTCAAGTCCATTTTTGGCACATCTCGATACATTATATATTTGAAAGATACACAGTTGTTTAGTGCATTTACAGAATGTTCCTGAGATCCAGAAGGGTTGGTTTTATTTTGCTTCCTACACCAAAGTGACACCAGAATTAAGATATCAGTGGTGTGCAAGTGCTATGTAAGTGTCCATTGTTGAATCCACACCAACTCCCACCTCCATTCAGAACTAGACACTCTTACAGTCTGTGCTTAAACAGCTGCTAGTCAGGCTGTTTAAGTTCAACAACACAATGAATTAATTAATGGTTTGTTTAATGAGCTAAAACTAAGTTAACAAGTTATTTTGAAAAAGTAACACAACTGTCAGCGAAAACGTGAGATGTCTTCACTAAGCGCACAGAGAAATTAATAAGAAAAAAAAAGTAGTCTGAGTGTTGGTGGTCTCCAATATGATGCTGGTGTGGATTATTTTACTTTCAGGACATCAGTTGTGTGGGAAAGATGAGTTATGTACCCCTAAAATATTAGTTCAAGACATGCTTTCAAAGAGGTTCATGGTGTGGATTGTCTAACTTCCTTTGATCAGTTCGTAAATTTACCCAAATGCATTCACTTACTTTGCTTTTGAACTGTAAATCTGAGTTAATTTGTTTATACCTAATATTATTAATGTTATTAGTCTGTTTAAAGCAAACATTAATGGTTAATAGGTCTTCTGTGTAAGTTTAAGTGAGTGGGTATGTAACAGTGGATCCTGGCTCACAACAGGTGACTGTACCTTCTCCTTGTCACTGGCCTCTCTCGCCACAGTGGAACCCTAAAAGAAAAATCAAAAAAAGAGAGTACCTGTCAGCCAGATACTCTGCGACGTGCTTTGATCACGTATTATCCAATGGCTAAGGCCTGGTATGTTGAGTAGTTTCACAGATGATTTTTTCCATCTGCTTGAACTGTACGTGAGCTTTTACAAAATATGTGAACTACATACGGACCTATTTTGGAGGAAAAAACACGCCCAAAAAAAACCTTAAAATTCGCATAATTCTTGGGACAAAAGCTGAGCTGAAAACAGGTTCTTGAAAAAAAAAAAAGAGTCAACAAAGGATAGGTACAGTGCAACTGTGGATGAAAATAACATTTTTTTCCTCATACCGATGCTTTTCTGATCACTTTCCTTTCACTTTGATCTGTTTCCCCCCCCCCCTCTTCCTTCCTACCTTGAGATCATATTTTTTGTAGACGGAAAGGCGGTGGGAGAAGACATTGCGTGTAACAATCATGTAGGTCTCATCTCCATCCACTGTCAGCCGGTACATCCCCAGAAACTGAGGCAGCAGCGTGTTGCCATGGCACTCCACAATGAACTACCAAAAAGAAAGCGAGGAAAACAAATTTATGGCTCTTTTATAGTCACAATGGATACGTACAGTGTGCACTAAAGAGGAGACTGTGAGAAATAAAGAAAGAACGGTTTATAAAACACAGCATGATCCCATTATGACTTCGCTTTACACAGTGCTCAACTGTGAGGATATAATTAGGACGACGGGCGCTAAGGGGCTCTTTCAACAACAGCTATTCTGGGAAATCACATGAATCTGTATGCTGATAATTTTGGATGTTTATTGACTAATCAAAAACCAAGGTACAGCAAAAGCTGAAGATTGAATTAGTAACGTGGACACTATTGTACAGTGAGCTCAACTTATGTGTGTTTTCCCTCTGTAGTGAAAACTAAATCATACAATAATGGATGTTAATAATTTAGTTCAAGTTCTTTAAGACAACAAAAAACAAAAGATATCTAACAGATGAATCAGGGCATCTATTTGTTTATATCCTATAACTTAGGCTGTTTTCACCTGATGGTATTTCTTTAGAATGTTATGCATCTCGGCCACATCCTCACTGCTGATGGTCTTGATGACGTAGCGCTTGTCGTAAGAGGTATGGAAACGGGCCCCACTACGTCCCTGAGCCTCACTGTTCAAAGGAGCGCTGCGTGTCAAGGAATTCTGTAAACACAATGCAACAAGTTAAAAACATATATCACATGTATCTTAATCATCAGGATATTGACACTGAAATGTTTTTATCTGCAAAGAGAACAAAGGTACTCAGCGCTTGGATTTTGCTTTCTGAATGGCTTCTTGCACTAAATCTCACCACTCAGATTGATCTCATGATGTGAATGCTGCTGCTAAAAAGCCCTTTTCAAAACACTGAACAGTTAAGAGCGGTTCTTTCAGTGTATTTGGATGAACCAATATAGCATGTCCTAGATCTACCTTCGTATTGTCTCACCACCGCCCACGCTCCAGTCTAAACATACGAGGCTCTGACCCCTACGCCTGCTGCTGGTCCAAAGCTCCACACAGACACAAACAGCTGCTGCCCAGACTTTGGAGCTCAAAAGTAACATGATCCAACACCCCCTGGCTCAATGCCTCATTCTGTAAGAATTCCTCAGTCCTTAGCTCCCTCCCATCTTGAATGCTTCGCACCTATAGCTTGTTTTGCAAAATGAGAGCCAACTTTTGAGGTAAATGGGAAAACACTTGTTCCTGTGTGAGTAAAATTGGTTGAATATTTTTTCCTTGAGATTCTAAAAAGCAGAAAAATTAAAAGGTTTACCTATATAGTCCAAGCCCTAGTGTAACAACCGAAGTGGTTTGTGTCACAAGCAAAAATGTTTAGGGAGACTTTTGCCTATGACTGCCATAGACAAAGCATCAAAATAATATTTAGATTTTAATTTCCTCCTCAATGCATCGATCGAAATGTGGAGCAAGTGTCGTTAGCAATTTGGTTACCTCCCAAAATTCGATTACTACTGTTAGCATAGCTCATTAAAACTAATGGTTACTGCTGCATGGCAATGTGAGTAGTGCCCCACGTAGAAAATCTGTTTAATACTGAGAATGTTACTTTCCTTCAGACTTGTCAGTTTCTTCACAACTCTAACTGCCCACTCAATGCAGCCAGCTGAACCCTAATGTAAACATGTAAGAAGGACAGCTGCACTGAGCTGGGACACAATGACCTCCAAATACTGCCAACTCACTGACTGCACTGGGAAATAGGGATTTACTCGGGAAGAGTGGAAACTAAAGGAAGAGAAGGGGGGGCTTCAACAAAAAAGTGCAGGGGCAGTTTAGCAGTTGAGACTGTAAGCAAACTTGTTTCAGAATAGTTACATGTTTAAGTGTGATTTCAGGAGCATAACATGGCTAAAGTAATTAGATACATCAGATAAATTAATCATTGACTTTAAACGATGTGACCGTCTCTAGTATTGGGTACTCTCATATTTGCCAATACACACCAATGCAGTGCTACAAAGATTAGAAAACATAAATATTTGCCCTAGATGGGAGAGAAACAAAGCAAGACTTGTCAGATGTTTGAGAAAAGTACAGAATCTCTTTATACCAAGAAGTCCTGATCATCGATGCCAAACCTCTCTCTGAGGTTTCGAAACACCAGAGGGCAGTACTCCTTGAACTTGAAATGGCTGGGCATGTTCTCCCTAAGTGTAAATAAAAAAGAAAAAAAAAGACACAAGGGGCATGGTTTATAAATTGCCTTAAGTCCTAAATAAAATATCGGTTTTCTTCTTTCAAAATTTCAAGGAATAACACAAAAATATATTTTGCTGTGTCATTTTTTGTGAAATACAACAGCCATATAAAATACCTAAAAAGAGCTTACTTGTTGAAGAGGTGGTTGTCCACTTTAATCTTAGAATAGGCCTTGAAGTCATCTGGCATGAGCATGATGGGAATCTGAACATGGCTTAGCTCATTTATCTGTACAGAATAAAACATCAAAACAGAAGAGATCAGTCGTGAATCTAGCAACACAAAATACATCAAACATGTCAATAAAACCACATGGCACAACACAGATGATCTTAACACTTAAAGGAGCGCTTGTTAATTCTTCATCTGAAAGTAGAGCTGGATTAATTCTTGTGCACAATGTGCAAAATATCTTAATTGAGTGATTGAGATATGTGCTTCCTCTGCTGTCTCTCAAACAACACCAGCACCAGTAATGAGAAATATCTCTCTGGAGTCAACACCAGTAGCGCAATATATTGCCGTTTCCTTGGAGACACCCAAATGTGTGAGCTTCGCCAGTCCAACACACTTGGATAATAGCAAGAGCTGATGACAATGAAAAATACCACAGAAGGGCTGTCATATTATTTCAGTCATACTAAAGTTGTCTAATTTCAAACAGTTGCACAGCTATATAGTGTAGTAGCTCTGATATAGGACCTCTGTGATTGTAACACCCTCAATTCCAACGTGCATTATGAACAAAACATATTTGCAACCACCTCCTGGTAGGAAAGTTTTTCTGTAAAGCCATTAATCCAAGAAGAAACAAGCCCCCATGAATAAAGCTTCATGTATGTATAAGTAAAACACGAAATGTGGTAAAACATGAAACCCCTACTTGTCTGTCAGTCACACAGTCACACATTCTTGCGTAAGACTCTTGAAAGAAGTCAAATCATGTCCTCTGACAGTTACTTAGTCATTCTGAGTTCATCATCCATGACACCCGCATGTTGCCTCAATTAATTTCTACAGCAGGGAGATGCCTGGGGTTATTTTTTTAGTCATCACAAATTTATTTCCTCTATGGCGGTGAAAGACACAAGATTCTTTAGAACTTCTGCAGCTTAAATGAGGCTACTGAAAAACTATAAGGGCTGACTAAATGAAATCATTAGTCCTGGAGCATTAAAACTAAAGGAATAAAAAACATGATAAAAAAACAAAACTAATTTTGAATCTTGATTTTCTTTGAGTTAACGGACGCTATAAAAAATGTTGAAGTATGTAACACTAGAAAAAACAAACTACAATCACCTTACTTTAGCAAAAAAAAAAAAGTGACATTGTGTGTCTGTATTTCCTAACATGTTACCGTAGCATTTCAAAAAGCATAAATGCAGGGATTTTCTACTTATGCAGCTATTTCACAAAGTGCACACCCAACAGTGCGTGTCACATATATGCTGAGGCAATCTTTTTCATCATTGCACCCAATAAAGTACATTCTTTCACAAAGTGGTGCAAAGGTTGGCATTCGTCATCTTCACAGGAAATCTCACATGACTGCATATATACATGTACCTTTAAAAAAGGCAACCAAACTGTGTGACAGATGTGCACATTTTTTTGGTTCTTGTACTGGTATAAGGTTGAAGCAGTGCCTAGGATACCAATCTGTCTTTGCTTTATTGCATCAAAAACCCTATCTTAAAACTTACTGCTCTCCCTGTTAATTATTTCAAAAACTATAAAATTCAAAGTGCTGCAGAACAACTAAAAACAGCAAGTGTAATATTCACAAGACTGAACTTGTATCTTCAAGTGCTTTTCCTAATCTAAGCAGGCATATGGCAAGTTCTTCAGCCTAATTTATACTTCAGGCTTCCAGTTCTGGCTCAGGTCTTCAATCAATACAAATCTTTGGCACAGAACGAATGGTGATGAGGGCAGTTTCTAGATTACATTTTCAGGATGTTGCAGCCACAGACCTGAAGGACAGCTGTAGGAGAAAGGCAAGAGGAAATGTGGCCAGAACCACAGAAGCATCAAGGTATTTTAAACATACAAAGACAACATGGAGACTTGCAGGTGAGACAAGAGGGACACAGAGACTAATGTGTGTCTGTGTTTCCGAAACAGAGAAAACCAGAGAGAGATGACAGATGACATGTACAGGGTGTCCCAAAAAATGTATACACCTTTTAGCAGCTGATAACTAACTAACCTCACACCACTAGACGTCTTTTTATGGGGATACCTAAAAGACAAAGTCTATGCAATGAGACAACAGTCTCTGCAACAGTCACTGAATTGAGAGCAACCACTGAACGTGAATGCACGCAAATACCAAGGCTATTCCATCGCTTAGCGTTGTCGGCAGTGTCTGGACCAGAACGGACATCAGTTTGAGAACAGGCGGTGACAAAACAATAGAATGACGTTTGTAAATTCTTTTACATGTTGAAAATTAAACAAATTCTAATAAACACCTAGTTTGAAATTATTTAAAGTGTGTATACATTTTTTTGGGACACCCTGTATGTGTGTATGAGGCAAAGCTAAGCTACCGGGCTTTGCAAAAGTTCTGTTACACGGTTTCATGATCTTTAGAGACGTTTACATGTCGGAGTGAAAAATTCCATGAAATAAACTGAAAGTTCTACCTTATAGGCAGGTGTCATTAATACAATTTTTTTCTCCGGTGAAGTTGTATCAAGATGGAAGTCAAAAGAGTTGAGATATCTGCTCTCCTTCATGTTGGTCACAACAAGTCTGACAAAGCCAAGCAGCTGAACATCAGCCGGATGACCGTCCACAGAGTCACGGAGAGGCTCAAGAATGGTGAAGATCTTTCAGTGATCTTTCAAGAATGGTGAAGACCTGAAAGATCTTCACCATTCTTTAGCCTCTCCGCAACTCTGTGGACGGTCATCCGGCTGATGTTCAGCACTAAATTCAATCGTAGGATCCTTCAGCCTCTGCTTATATTAATGATTCAAGAACAGATAATCAGTCTACAGCGGTCCCTCGCCATATCGCGATTCACTTTTCACAATTTCACTGTATCACAGATTTTTAAATTGCATTTGGTATCGCTGACTTTTTGCAATAGTGCAGGGTTTTGTGTTATAAAGGCAGTTTTATGCATTTAATATTGTGGTGAGCTGCATTAAAGTACAACGCTGGAGAAAGAAAATCTGCCTTTTTTTGCACTCTGCAACTAACAGATGCTTTAATTCTGACACACACAGAGAGCAGTATTACAAATAATGTGGCAGGAAGTCATCAAACACAATGCACTTCACACTCATGGTCCTGAAAACATAATATTTGACCAAACTACCTACTGACTAAACCACAAAAACACACTAAAACACCAACATGAATAACACTGTAACACTAACACAAACCACAATAATGACATTTTAACCCCAACACCCCAAATTCCCCATGGTGCATTGCAGCACAACAGGTCATTCATAGACTGGCTGTGTGATCACTACATTATTTTGTGGTAAAAAAAAGCATTTTCTAGCAAAAAAATAAATAAATTGAAAACAATTTTTAAAATACATTAAAAAAATTAAAACATATTAAAAGAATATTTAATCAAAATAAAATGCATAGCATAGTGCTGGGCGCTGATTGGCTCAGTGACTGAAGCATCAGTCTCCTCTGTCTACTGTGTGAAGCAGCATTCAGCATCAGGCCTTGTCCATTTCACACAGACGTCTGATCACTGCGGATAGTGTTTTTCTGTGGTATTGTGCAGTGTGTTGGGAGAGTTTATAAAGCCTTAAAATATATCTAAATAATAAGTGTACTTTGAGTTTTTGAGAATGAGAGCTACATTTACAAAATGCCAATCATGTATATGACAACAATTAAACTTTTAGACCATCAGTGTGAGGTAAAATTAAAACACCTAAATGATTCTATTAGATGTGTCATAAAGGCCGCCTAACTAGGCCAGTCACAGTTATTGCATAACTGTTATTATTTGTGCTAACCACAATCATTTTGCTTAATCACTAAAGATGTCCCCTTTATCTGCTATGGTTTAATGGCACCAAAGTTTATCTCGAGGCGCTCAACTTCGAATAATTGATCAATGGCAGTTTGATAAGCATCTATTGACATTTAAGTCATGGAGTTAGTTGCAAAGCCACACACCACAGCACTGCTATGGATACATTTTTGGTTTTAGCCCAAATTAAAAACACAGAACTAAATTACTTACGAGGCAATCTGTCGCATTTGCAACAAAAAGGTAAGAGTACAAGCCTCTGACACTACTAATCTGAAAATAATAGAGGCATAAAATGAGAGAAAAACAGTTGCACAGTTAAAAGTACTTGCAAGACATTTATTGCCAAATCTAATTTCATGATAGTGACAGTCCTACTGTAAACAAAATATAACCACAGGACGCTTTAGTAAACCTTGCACATTACATAAACAGCAGGGTTTCAAACACCTAAGGTGCATTTGCAGGAATTTCCACTCGTAGCTGTACATTGCTGTATTACGTAGACCTGACATTTGTTATGATTCAGGCACAGCTTGAAACACATATTGTAGGTGTGCGTGAGTGTGTGTGTGTGTGTGTGTGCGCATATCTGTTGTTGGCTGCCGACAGGGATGCTGGCAGGTTGTTTGAATCTATTAATAGCCTATCATTCCACTAAGCATCCTCATCATGTAGGTGCACTGAATAAGCCTTAATACTTTGATTGACTATAACATTAATGACAAAACACACGTGTGCATTCCTCTACAGCACAGTCCTAAATGTTATTTAAGCTTTATGCTTAGAACTAGGACTGTGCAGAGACACATGGCATGGTGTCATATCACAATTCCACCAGCTGCCTTAGCAGAGGAAGCCAACATTTTTTTTTTTTACCACTATGACCCTGCAATGCTGCAGAAGTGTTATAGCTAAGGCCATGATGAGAACGGCCTCAGCGTGACTGACTGACTCAGTGCATTTACTTCAGCTCAGACGGTGTGCTTTTTAAGACAGCCTGCCTGAAACATGTTCATGATATTAGTACTCATGATTTTTGTTTTAGACCAATATCATTCACTGCATTTATGCCAACTGGGGGATTATGATTAACAGGTTGACCTTGAAAGAGCACCTACTTGATCCTGTGGCTTCTCAAAATAGTATGTTCCTGTGGCACAATTGCTGTATTAGTATGTAGAGTTTAAACATTAGGAATTGCACCATAGTTTGATGGAAACAAATGACAATTTCACTGCTCAGTCTTAGATGCAGGGTAAAATTAGATATTGACAGAAGGGAGGGGGGGGGGGGGGGGGAGGCAGCTGCAAAATTATCAACACAGACATAATTGTGAATATGATAGCCGTTTCACCATCACTTTGTGAGTGTGATAGTATCTTTGTGTTGAAAAAATACATAATTTCCATTGTTTGGCAGCGTCCATGCACACCAGATTGAATTGGCTCACTTTTAAAAGCACTAACAATTAAACACAATCACTGTCCAAGACTGGAACTGGCAGAAGACACTAACTGAGCACTGTTACATTTTAAGAACAAGGCTCTTCACTTTGCACATAGCACTTTGATGTCATCTCATTGGAGGGGAGAAAACTGCTTAAACGCAGACGACTAATTTTTCAGGAAGGAAACTGTTGAGATAAAGACAGGAAAAAAAAAAACAAGCCTGAAAAAAAGATAAAAAGCCCATCCGGAAAGAAACAGAGCAAAGGACAAAAGATATGGAAATGAAGGCATTAGAAAGACAGTTCAAGCAGAGAATCCAAGTCCACAGATGCCATATCCGAGTATGTTTCAGCACCCTGGTGTGACAGGCACAGACGTCACAGTGATGTTATAGAGCAGATGCATCCTGGGTACTCAGTAGGGAGATGTCACCTCATCAACAAAGCTGTGTTTCACACAAGCGAAGAGACAATGCCTGATCTTATGACGCACACGCATAAAAATCTGTGAGAACACTATTATACAGCAACGGATATTACTGCTACACATAAAAACACGTGTAAAAATGAGGTGAAAATGACGGATCGCTCATGTTCAAAAATATGCACTCAAGCATTTTAGTATTGCTATCGTTTCAGTGGCAACTGTCTGTGTTGCTGCCAATAAATTCTGCAACGGCAAAAAAAAAAAAAAAAAAAAAAAAAAAAAAAGAGTAAAAGAGAGAAAGGTGATTGTTGAAGTCAGGACGACAATATTAGGCTTTTTTCCAAGCTCATTCTTTTGTCAACCACTGTAACATACCAGTTTTTAGTTAGGACAGTACTAGCGTTTAACATGCTACCAGTGTGTTGTTGGTAAATATTTTTGCAGACGTCTACATGGAGGTTCGACTAATCGGGTATCAGAACCTAAAGGTTCATTGGAGGACCTAAACCACGTTATATAATGTTTGTAGTACTCCTATTTTTCAGGCTCTTGCCATCATTTCCATCCTGAGCAAAGTATCTCTTGTGTTTTGTTTAATCAGATGCCTCTAGTTAATCTGCTTATCTTCCTTGCAGCTATCAAACTTGCAGACAAATTTCACACCACCACTTCCGTTTTGTCTCCATGGTGATGAAGACTGGTTTTCCGGCCCAGAGTGAAGCAAGTGTGTGCTGTTGCTCCATTGGACAGGAAGTTAGTGAAAAGAGTGTGCTCTGTCAGCAGCATGCCATAGCGCTGCCTTTCTGAACAAAGACAGATGATCTGCTTTAAACAGACAACAGCCTAATCATCGTATAGAAGGGAAATAAATATATTAGAGTGACAAGAAAGCCTTAAAAATGAATGATGCAAGTCTAATCAGACATGCCAATAGGATGTATATAGCATGCAGTGAAACATTTAACAATAAACAGAAAAGCTAGGAGAGTCATACTTTTTGATCTTTTAGAATTTCTGATTTGATTTGCTGATTTGCAAATATTAAGAACGTGTTACCGCTGTAAAAAGTTATCTTGGTAATTTGACAATTCTGCCAAGCTCTTCTTGGACAGTAAATTTGTTAGTAAAGGTCAAAGATCACATGTTTTGAACAAAGTATTTCCGGTCAGATTTTTGGTGTTTTTGTTTTTTTAAAATATTGTTTCTTAACAAATTCATATGGCTTTCTGTTATGTTTTTCACAGTATCTCTAAGAAAATAACACCAGTGTGGGTTGTTGTAGAAGGAACGTTTTCAGACACTGTATGACAATCTATACTTCCGCCATTAGATGTAATTTTTTAAACCAACTACAACTCTTCAGTGGCACACAAGTGGATCGATGACAATTTGAAATAACAGCTATGATTTCAGTAAAGACATACAACAAGCAATTTGAAAGATTTTTTCATAAACTTTTTCCAACAAACATGTCCTACAAAACAAACTGCAGTTGTAAGAATAAACAGGAAAGTTTAAAAACAATCTAACAGGTCACAAAAAGTTTCACAGAGGTTGTAAGTTGGATTCTGGGTCTGTTTAATATTATGTGTAGGACTGCGACCAAAATGGTCGCATTTGTGGCCTTTTTTTGAGTGTGCAAGTTAAAATTTCAAGTGGTTGCATTGTGCTAGTGCATGATAAGCATTACGCTGTATTTGTGTCACACTAAGTGGCACAGTCAGCTACTGCACTAACCACATTGGTGGAAAGTAGTGCATTCATAATTTCGGCGGTATTTATACTAAAAAATGCGGTCTTCTCGTGAAATGGACGAATTTGATATCACAATGCCCTAGTTTAACTCTTTTCAAAATAATTTTTGGTCACACACCTGTCTGAGCATTGCAGCTACCAAACATCATCTACAGCATGTACAGAGTGTCTGTTGATAAGAAAATGTTCAGCAAGTGATGCGTTTGGCCTGTGACAAGGTGAGAGGTGCTACCACTGAAACAATTACTCTGGAGCCCTGACATGGGTCTGATTAGGTTCCAGATGGTACATTTCCAGGTATTTTTAGGTTTGGGCACAAATTTCTGCATCCCGTCACATTTCACTGCAAATACATTTTGAGGTATTCTGCTGTAAGTTTTGCATGTCTTCTGATCCATATGAACAATATGTGCATTGGTCCAGTATTGCTATAATTCACTGCCACTTAAGGAAAATACTGTGTAGATACGACACAGATGAGAAATGATGTGACACTTTAAGTGATACATTTAGTGCTCATTAGGTAGTCATTTTAAAAGGCTCATCTCTGACAGTATGCAGCCAGTGGCTGCAAACACAACAGCAGCTGCTCTGCTTGGCTGTGATGTGGGAAGCTGTGGCTAGATATAGATGACGCTCAGATTTTGGCTGGTGGTTATGGTGCAGTTGTACCATTACTTGAACTTGCAGTGCTTCTATACTCTTACCAATACAGCCAGTGTCGCAGCAAGAATTCTAACAAGCAAAGCACAGCAACACAGTGACAGCTATGTGATCCTATGGTTATAATCACAGTCTTTGCCAATCCACCTTAGCAGTGGCCATTGAGAGAGAGCTCATGAACAAGTTTTTTTTTTTTTTTTTTTTTTAAGATATCTTTTGAACTGAAATGTTGCTGCTGTGAACCTGTGCCTGAGCAGTACAGTTGGGCATCAAGAACTGGTTCCAACTTAGAACCAGTTCCCATATTCAGATTCCAAAGGACAAGGAAATTATCCTTTTGATCATGCTCATCTGTTCCAAGACAAGTTTCACTAGCACTAGCTCACAAAAACACTTACTGGGACCTGGCTACCCATTTGTGGCATTAGTCTTCTGAGTAGAAAGCATGTCTTAATAAATTATGAATCTAACATTTTTCAGCAATAGCTGAGTTGCTTGTTTAGCAGGTGAACAACGCAAATTGTGTGGCTATCTTGTAACAGTCACCTGAACTTGACAAATGCTATGCTACAAAACATTCTCCAGGGAGGGGACTGGGAAGTGCTGGTACCTCTGTCACACACCTGGAGAAACTCACTTTGAACACACAAACCCATTGGTCTGTGTCGTCAGCTACTTTAAAGGGGTTGTGTAGTTAGGCTGTGAGCGTTCTAATCTCACTTGTTAAAAACATAGCAACTATATTAATTCAAATAATGATTCAGTGCTTGTTTACCTTGACAGACAGAGATAAGCATTGGTGGAGACTGTGTTATATTAATACTGGATATTATGCTCAGATTATAGCTACTCATGAATTAATGTAAAAAACAAATTTTGTTGTTGTAGTAAACCAAATGACTTTCCCCAGAAAGAATCAAAATAGAGAATAATTTAGAATGGGAATTGGTAAGCAAAATCAGAACAGTTAAAATACGAACAATACCCAGCCCTGCTGAGCATTCACAGCTGAAGTTGTGCAGACGTTGGCTGTAGTTTTATTCACTGTCCATTACTTAACAGACCACTGCTATATAGAGCAAGGTAATGTGAAACTTACTGCAAGGCAACACAAAAATAACTCAAAAAAATCCCACTGTGACAGTTCAGGGGTCCATAAAAAACACAGAAAATAAGAAATGCAATTCTTATGCAAAGCTGTTCTGTTTTACTCACCCCTAATAGCAATATCGGCCATAATGAGGAGGCACTAATGGTGAAAGTGGAGCAGTGGGAAGGTAAAAAGACTGATGCATCTGCATTTGTGTGTGTAAGTAAGAAAGGGAGAAACAGAGGTTTGATGAGCACAACCAAGTGCCTGAATAGCACATCTGTAATGCAATCACAAGCTTATGGTAGTCATCATCCCTTGAACTGTGAGCGACTGCATTCACATCAGATATAAACAGTCCATTTAGGTTAGTTGGTGTCAGTGATCCATGTACAGTCAAATGCTAAAGAAGGAAATACGCATTTCAAGTTGACTACACCATGTTTGTCAAACACGTACAGAGTAGAGATATCATTATGCACAAACTTTGGTAGTTGGTACTAATACTGTTGACATTTCAAGATCCTTAATACCAATTGTAAATTTAAAAAAAATATTTCTTTTGCTGCACAATGTGTTAACACACTCACACATGTATTTTTAAAGACTGAACAACAGTGATGGTAGTCTACTATTTGTATTAGCAGGACCCAACTAATGCTACAAGTTATTATTATCTTTGCCTTAAAAAAGAAAAAGTTAGCCCTTGTGAGCAATATGTGCGAACAATTGCGGCAATGTTATCACATATTCACTTTCAATTCAGTTGTTGAGTTGTTTAGATAAATTTGAGGCATTTTCTCCTTTCAGTTGAAATGCTCTGTATACTGGCATTATGGCCACTGGTGATTGGAGGCCCTCTTGCTTCTGTGGTGGATTTTTTAGGCCTTTGTATAGGGAGATGGCCTGTGTAGGCCCAGCTGTGGCTGGACTGAAAGCCTATCCAGAACCCCAGCCGCTAGCCAGCTACTGAGGCTGGAGCTGAAGACCTGCACACCAGCCTTTGTTCTCCCCACCTCCCGGCCTGCCTGACTGGGCCACCACCCAGTTCCAATCTGGTCAGGAGTTACCAGCCTTGGTGAAGACTGTAGCTTCTGTTAGCAGCTGACTAATTTGGTGAAAAGCTACCTGTGTCTTGTGCGTGATGTAGCCACTGAGGGGTGGTGAGTCACATGTTGTGTCTCATTAGGAAATCCGTGTTCTGAGGCACCAGTTTTATTTAAGTAATTATGCGTACTTGACTCTCATTTGTATTAGCTTCTGTTGTTTGTGGTGGGTGTTGCTACTGTGTTTAGGTTTGGCTGAGGAGTGTAGTTGTGTTGTTTTTGTTTAGCTAGTTTAAGAACTCTGTGAGCCTTTGCTTGGTTATTTGATTTAGCAACATCCACCAGCCCTGTTTTCCTGTGTTTGATCACTTTTGTGTTAATTCTATCACTCAGCAGTAAATTGCCTTACCTAACCAATTATGTCTGCTTGTTTTTGTTACACCCAGCTGACCCTAGCAGCTGGGTTGTAACAACTGGTTTTAGATATATTTGTCAATGACTGGTCCCTGATCATCTAATTTAAATCCAAAATATCGCCACACAAGACGCCTGGTGTGCTTTTTTTCACGACAAGTCACAGTGGGCCGTTGTTGAACTTGTTTATATTGTTCCACGTGTTATTATCCAATATCAACACATAATATCAATGGTGCTATAGAGAAACAAGTACAGCCATGTTTTCTCAGCTTTAGCTTGGTAGCTAAGTATCAGTGTTACATTCATTAAACAGTGTAAACATAGGGCAATTCTACTCAGGGGGTTAAGTTTTCTTACAACAGGCATACTCCGATATATGTTGAAACACTGAATGGCAGATGGTAAAGTAAACAGGTAACACAAGAATTATAGCACAGTTCCTATTGTCATCAACAGGTACACTATGCTGAAGGGCATACACACGCCCAAGAAGAAGCAAACAATGAGGACAATGTTTTTTTGCAGGCTCACACTGGAATAAAACCACAAGATGCTTCCACAAGTTCCTCTGTCTGTCATTGCCTCAGGGGACAGAATGTGAGGTTCCAGCTTTTCTGTTTTCCTCCCCCATAATCATCGCACATATTAGCTGTAGGTCACTCCTACAGATATTTATAGAATCTCCCTCTTATGCAATCCACAGCACTAGACACAGCTTCTCTGAGTCAGACAGTGGCAGGACACAGAAAAGAAAAGGAAAGAGTGAGAGGGACAGGGACAGAAAAATGAACCAGTAAGGCAGATGACACAAAAAGAGGCTCAGACAAAACTAGTTAACGAACCCGCAGGACGGGAAGAGTTTAATGAAGGTAGAGGAAAAAAGGAGTAACATTAAGAAAAAATAAATAAAACCAGAAGAAGAGTTATACAAAAACAGAAGAATAAAAAAAATCATTGACATAACATTTACCTATACATACAAAATAAAACAAAAAAGCTTTATTCATTTATTGACTACATAACAACAAGGAGACTGATGACTGCTGTATAAGAAGAATGGCCATCATTTTTTCAGCAGTTTCTCTATTTCTATATTGTTTTACGAAGGAGCCAGATGGAACATCATCTCGACACAATCTATTCTGAAAGGACTTGAGCAGGTGACGGGTAACAGCAGGTTAAGAACTGCGGGACTCAAAGCTATGATTACGCCATTGGAGCCTTAAACTGTGACAACACAACTTTGCAGCCAATGACAAATCTACTCAAACAGCAACAGCAGAACATATTCTGACATGTTTCTATTCCAACAGTGCACTCAGGCACCCCAAGAACGTACAAAAAGATCTGACAGACAAGCCAGAACCATATCACTGTTTTACAGATTCTGGAAATATGTGAAGGTGAGACTATGCTCCACTGTAGAAGCAAAATTACTGACACAAGGTGTTCGGCATCTTGACACATTTTTTCACTTGGCTTGTAAGCACAGAGACAATTGTGTGTTTCTAGGAAATCAGTTTTTCAACTACACTGGTCACATCAATAAAACCTTTAAGAAGCCAAAATAGGTCATTAATTTAGCCATCCTGGTATGGTTTGTCTTTTTCTGTTTTTCTGAGCCAGGATTTACATGTGTTTTTGTGTTCTTTGTAAAAGCCACTCTTTCCATTAAGAATGAAGAGCACATTAAAGGTTACAGCTGATACCAAACAGGCCAGCTTGTCATATTCTTGGAACTCGATTCTTTCTGTGTATATTCAGCAAGAAACAGCAGTGCCCAGCTTAAAGCACAACCTTAGTGCACCATAATTAAATTCAATTTAATTAAAACAACACAAATGACGGTCACATTTTTTCTCAAGATGCTTTACAGAACCGAGAGCACACCTCCTTAACTCTGTTTTAACAGGAAGAAACCATGAGCAGAACCTCACTCATAAAAGGGGACCCATCTGCTCAAAGCCACCCGGGAGAGAGATTTAAATAAAGAGGGGCGTGGGGCAGAAGAGAACGGAGGAGGTAAGAATCGGAAGCAAGTAGCTGAATTCACACACAGATCAGGATAAAGCATATTAGCTTACAGGCAGCATAGCACTCAAAATAACATCAAAATACCTGGGCATTTTCACATCTTACTGCAGTAATTGCAGAACTTCTTTCCTCAAGCTTGACACAGGAGAATATACTGGGAGCTGTGATCTCAATCAAATGTCCTGTAGATGGCTTTACATTAGAGCTTTTATTGAGAGAGATATCTTTCACACCGTTATAATAAACTAGGTAGAGGGACAGATTTACAATCATTTTTAGTCTTATGACTTGAAGTAGCCCAATCACACTTTGTGGATTCAGCGCCACAAAATTCAGTTCCTACAGAGCCAAGATCTATTCTGTGTTTGTAATGTCATGCTGACTTGGAACCAGAAGATGCTTTTCTAATATTGACTCTGTGATTAATCTTGTAGACTCAAGTTCCTCTGAATGTTTGCACCAACTAAGCTTTCTAAAACTGGAAAAAAAAAAAAAATAGAAAAAAGAAAACTATTCAACTAACTATTTAACCAATTTATGCTGTGATGGTTGCCTTTGAAATGTCTAAATACTAGGATTAGAATAAAAAAGGGCTACCAGTCACAGGTTATTTTCAGCAAACTGCTATCTTTTGTTGCACAAAGAAATTTCAAAATACATGTATATCCTTGGCTTAGCCATTACACAAGGATGATTCTGATGACTTACAATAAAGTCCTGGGCTATATAAATACTTATTTTGTTTCTATTGGCAGCCTATTTAATTCATTTTCCCAGCCATCTTTGCTTCACTGGGCCAATAGATGGTTAGTATTCACACCTGTATTTACTATAGTATACAACTGACCAGTGACTCAAATTCTGGTTTTCAAGTGGAGCTAATGTGGATGTGTTTGGCTCACAGGCACATGGTGGTTACAGGGGGTTGGGGCTACATTTGTAGAAACTGTGCATGTGTTTGCATGTTGCTTCTGCAGTCTGGTTGCATTCTCAGGCCTCACCCTTTACTTGTTCTTTTGCAGTGTCCTGTTATTTAAAGGTTGAGGTTACTTTTGCAATCTTCTTGCTGCAGTAAGTAACCTTATATTAACCCTTCCAAGATGTAGCATTCAGACCCGCTGGCAGTAATTCAGCGACTCAATCTGGTGACCTGGCATAGAATGTGATTTTTATGTAGCCAGTGGCATAGCAAACAGAGTATCTTATCAGGCGATGAGAAAAACAGCAGAAATGTTAGCCTAAGGCATAAGAAAGAAATCTGTTGGTGGCACCTCTGCTCTGTGTTATGCAATCCAAGAGAACAGTTTGAACATGTATATTCTCCAAAGTTGTGTAGGCTTTTATGGTTCTGGGCTAGCAGTCCTTCAGCAGACAGATAAAAATGCATAATATGATCCTAGACTTGATCTTCTACTCTACTGGACATGCACAGAGAAATACAAGGATGATGTCAATCTGTTTAATGTTGGAATCAAGATTAGAAATTAATTCTAAATTAAACATTTGGACAGTGTTGACAGATAGAACATAACACAATTATAAAATTTAATGGAATGGTTTTGTGAGTTTGCTAGGATGACATTCCAGTTAATATATAGCTGAGGTTATGTCTGATACGGAAAAAGTAAGGGGACAATATATAAAATCATCATCTTATTCAGGCATTTCCAGTGAGAGAGCAAATGAAAAATAAATTCTGCCTAACTGCATGGAGGTAAACCTCGTGCGTACCTTAGTTTGCCCCGTCAGGCTTAACACCACAGACAGGTGACTGTAATCCATCTACAGACTAGAGCTTAGATGAAGAATAACAGCTTTGGATCTTTAGCTGCCTTGGCCTCACATACATTAGGCTATTTTAAGGCTGTGTAATCCAAACTAAACTGCCACCCTTAACACTAGGCCAAATGTAAAATGCTGATGGCTGAAATGGCAAATGTAACATTCTTCATGGGGGGAGCATAATCTTACGCTCTTATATTATGGAAGATTTTTATTTGACATAGATCTGTCAAAATGTTCTGTCTCCACATGAACTAAACAAAAGCATAACCGATTGCGTTGGTTTAGGTGGAGTTATTTTGTAAATAGAAGACAGTTTGAAGAATAGTGGCAAGAGGACCAGTAACATGAAAGAAGCATCAAAGCCGTGGAGATATCAATCACCACTTCTAGTTCAACCTTTAATTATAAAATCAGAGCGAAAACAGGATACAGAGATTTTTGAGTTGTATCTTTAGCTTTGAGTTCAGGTGACAAGCTTTGTATCTAGGCAACCATGTGCACCACTAATCATGTGATAAAATGAGTTCAACTAAATCTGTGGGGCGAACAGTGAATCAGATCGTGAATTGTGATTCTCAGTCATACAACCTTTTGTCCTGATCACCCACCCACTATGCTTAGTAATGACTTCATCAAAAATGTGCCCTCAGTACTGAGAGTGTCACACTGATATCTACCAAACATGACAGGATGCCTCAAATCAACACAGAGATACAGTGGCTGACAAAACAGGCTAACTACAAAAAATGAATCATTTTCTTAGCACTCTTAAAACATTAAAAACAACTGTGCTTATTCATATACAAGTATGGGTTTTCAAAGCAACAAAAGTCAAATCCCTAGTAATAGGCAAAAGGCGAAGGAAAGTAATGTCACACAAGGACATCCCAAACGGCATCAACAATTCAAAAACAGCCATCACATTTAAAGACTAGGTCATTATATAAAAATATCAATACTGCAAATTGGCATGCAAGCCACTTATAGTTAGGTTTACAGTGATTTACTCACAGTGCTTAATAGTGGTTGAGTGAATATCAGACTGGTTAATTATCAGATTCAATATTTAGCAATAATGCTCACCCTTTATTAAAACCTAATTTTGAATAAAAAAAAATGAAATTCTAATCGTGCTGCTTTGGCTCAAAGGCCTGTCTCTGTTCATCATCTGTGGTCTGAAGCAATGCCACGCCCACAACACAGTCTGATATTGAATTGGATAAATGTTCTCTGATATTAAACATATTTAAAGAAACCCCTAAATCATTGACCTCTACAGTGAGCTGTTCTGATGGCTCAGTAATGCTGTCAAGGGCATTTTGCTGGCATGGTTTGGGTGCACAAGTCCTCTAACGAGGAAGGGTCACTACAAATCAATAGAAAGTGGTTGAGCAATCACCTTTAGCCTATGATGAAAAAAATCTATTCTAATAGGGGTGGTCTTTTCCAAGGTGTGAAGGGTCACTGAATGGTTTACTGAATATAAACATTTTGGTCATCGCATAGGTGGCCTTTGCAGTCTTCAGATCTCAACCTAACTGAACATTTCATGGAATTTTGGACTAGCATGTTAGACAGCACTCTCCAGCACCATCATCAAAACATCATTAGAGCAAATATCTTTTGGAAAAAAATAGTGTTTCATCCCTTCAGTAGAGTTCCAGAGACCTGGAGAATCAATACTGAGGCACTTTGAAGTTCTTTCAGAAAAATGTGGTTTCCCACATTTAAGACATGTGACCTCAGTTTCTCCTTTATTTTAATCACCCATCGGTATGTAAAACATAAATAAAGAAAGGCATGCCAGTGAGGTTTTTTGTTTGTGTTATTCAATCAGTTACTTGATTACTAATGATTGGTCAGTACAGGCCCGTAAAAAAAAATCCCTAACATTTAAGAAAGTGTTTAAGATAGTGTTTAAATCTGACCCATTAACTTCATACCCAATCAATTTTAAAGTACGACTGACATCTGTTATGGATCTATAGTCTAAATATTTACATTTCTCCCAAGATGAATTTTGAAGTCATTTGTCACACTCAGTCGAACCACAGGCAGGGAAGAATAACACGCAAAAAAAACCAAAAACAACAAAAAACAGGAGGAGCAGCAGCAGTCTGTATCAAAGGTCCTACATTGTTTGCTATTTTGTATACACTGCTATACTTTACCATTATTTACAGCATTGTCTGTCCTGTGAGAAATATTTCTTACCAACACATAAATAGAAAATTCTGTTCCTATAAATGCTGCTGCTCCTTTTCTCCTCAGCCCTTTTGGTTATAAGGTTGAAAGGAGTTTGACTCAATTTAAAAACGCCACTTCAGAGTGCTGGCAGCAGACTTGCTTTACTGTATGATTATAAGAAACAAGCTGAGTAAAAGATTAAGGAGTGGCTATATGTTAAGATTAAGTCCGTAAGAACAACGGAACTGAAAGAACTGTGGATTACATGTCTTACTCAGATGACCATCTCTTTGTGTGGTATATTACTGAGTGTAAACCACTGGATAAAGGTTTAATATTTGCGACCTGCTGCCAGAAATACTTGCGTGTCCTCTGTCTGCCAAGTTTGTGCTCTGTCCAGCATATGAGTACTGGCCCAGAGCAAATATTCAGCAAAGGAAGAGAAAGAGAGCAGAGAGCAAAGATAAGCTGTCTTGCATGGGAAGATCTGCTCTCTCATGACACAGAGCCCTAGGAGCTTATCCTGCGTGTGCACAACAGGAAGCCGAAGAAGAGCTCGCTGCTCAAATACTCATACACACGTTTTACTAATGCACACAGCAAAACGGTGAATTAATAATATCTATATCACTGCTGTAACTGCACAGAGGTCACTGAAGCAAACGTCGCTGATGATTTGCTGAAAGAGGACAGCACACTTGCAGCCAGTCGCACAGTTACACTGACAGTATATCCCACCGCTGGACAGCTGTCATATCTTGTTAGTCAATCAACTGCAATAACACAAAGGCTGATAGCTGCAAGTGAGGCTTCATGGAAACACCAAAAGGTCCAAGGGGACTTCACCGTGGATCATCATTGGGAAATTTTAAGGTTTGACTCACCGAATGGTTGACTCCCCACATAAGCACGCTGAGCAGAGGGTCACTGGCACGGAAGAGCTTCACTTTCTGAGCCACGAAGTGTTTTTTCTTGGTCTTCGTTTTGCTCGCAATTGATGCGGCAATGCTGCTCGCCGAAGCCATCTCTAAGCAAACTGGCTGGTTGTTGCAGTCTGTGCGATAATCCCGACAGTGTCTTCCCCTGAAGCTGGCACACCGGCCACCAGCTCACGATTCGGCGATATCAATACTACTCATTTATCCAGCTCGCAAATCAAAGTGCCCCCAATTCTTTTCTTCATTCAGCGTCCCACACAGCTTCACTGACGCTACGGCCCAGCCTCGACAAGGACTAATGTGAGAAAATGCGCTGTGCTTAAGCTAATACTACTGCCCTCCTACACCGTACAGTCCTCCGCTTCCCCCAGCCCACATCATAAGTCTTCCTTCCTTGACTCGGCTGGAGCTCTCCGCACCCCTGCGATGTGAGGTCTCACTGAGCTGGCGCTAGCAGAGCAGAGGAGTTTGCTAGCTAGCGAGCAGCAGCGATAAATTTCGTAAAATAAATAAACGTAGACAACTGGGATAACGGGAAGCCCACTGACAAATGAGAACCCACAGAGGGTGTAGCCTTAAAACAAATTAATAAAATGACACATTAAGGATGCGGAGCGGCTAACTAAACGCTCCGGACTACCAGCTAACATTAGTCCCTCCGACCTTCGTTAGCGAGTCAGCAATGTAGTTAGCAAATGACGGCACAAAGCAGAACGGGACTCCGCTCACCAGCTAGCTACCGTTAGCCTGCAAGCTAACTACTACCATTAGCTAGATGCTCAAAACTAGCAAAGCGACTCAGCCCTCCTCCTACGCGTTTGTGGTTAGTCCGCAGAGATGACAGGGGTGTATCCTGTCATGTCCTTGCCCCGCTTGAATTAAAACACCGAGGAACGGGTATTTCGGCGTAAAATCAACGGGTGGTCAACTCCGGGTGCAGCATTGATGTTCATGTGTGCTGCTGTCAACTGACAGCTCGACGGGATGGGAGGTGACAGCCTGAGCTTTGCAGTGTCTGCCCCGCTGATTCGCTGCAGCTCCCTCCCTCCGCCGGGCCTATGCTACCTTTCTGTGCTTTTAAATAGCACACATGACTCTTTTTATATCAGTCTGCATTAGCATTTAGATTTGAATTTTATACCTACACGTGAAACGTTAGGGATTAATCAGAAATCCCCATTCACTTGATGAGGCGGACGTGTGAGAATGCTTGTTTCTCCTTATTTTATTCCTTATTTTTCGTGCAGCTCGTGTACTAGTAATGCATTAGCAGAAACCTGTCCACCGTCCCGCCATCCCCCATTCTTGGCTTGCTTTAGATGAGATTAATCTCAGGCTCATTTCAGGAAGCAGAGTGATAATGTCCCACACCGCCAGAGGTAATGTCTTTAGAGGTCATTTGGTCTTCTGCTGCACACTGTGCTGTTTCCACTGGCACATTGCTGTGTCAGTATCTCTGTAAAGGAAGGAGGCCTCAATGTGCTGATGCTGTAGCTATATAGCGCATTTGTTTTATGACTCACTCTTCACGGCAGCACATTTATGCCCCAATACTATCCCTACAACCTGCATTCCTTCACGCAGACACCACATTCATTCATGCAATGACCTACACATTTCATTATTCAACATTATCCCTCTGTATTTATTTTTAGTTTTTGATCATTTTGTTGCTGGACCGAATCTCCCTGTTTGTGCAATTTTGAGTTAAATGATTATTAATCGATCAGTAGGTTAAGGACAGCTTTTATTTGTAATTCAGCGTTTCCCTATACACTTTCAGGTTTGCTGTCGTGTACATGCGATGTATAAAAATCAATGAAGTTGTTCCAGCTCCTATACTGTAACTCTTTTTGTCTCGAAAAACGTCTATCTGCATTGCTTTCTGTAACCTTTGGTATAGTTTATCATTAAAATGTTAATATTAACCAATGAAATAATCGTCCAAACCATTATTTAGCCCAACGTGTCACCCGTTGCCTAGCAACGTAGCGTCAACCTCCTTTCCCAAAACACTGAACTTACAGTCCGGTTCCTGTGGCCGCTCCTGATTATAAGCTACTTGTCTCTTAGTTTGGAAAGAAAGGGTAAGTCACAGTGAATATCTGAGATTGTAATGTGTAATTTGGTTGGTCTGGTGAGCGCTATTTGTGAACACTGCTAAGAAGTCGGTTAGCCAGGTTAGGCTGGCAGTTTAACTAGCTAGCATTATGGTCACAGAGCACAGAACTGAGTGCACAGGACAGATACTGAACGACTGTCTGCGATCAAAAACTCTGTTTGGTCACATACAGGACACGATGGAAAAGAAATCGAGGAATAAGAGCGCAACTCCATGCAAGGAAACGGTAGTGTGAAAACACACTGCCCATAGTTTGAACACATACTGTAACCTACTTCCCAGACCTTAGCTCTGTTACAAAGCGTTTGCATCTCTCTCTCTCTCTCTCTCTCTCTCTCTCTCTCTCTCTCTCTCTCTCTCTCTCTCTTCTGACACTCATAGTTGGAAAAAGTACTTGTTGAGAGTAAAACCCCAGCAACAGTAGTGCTGCTGTTGAACTCCCTAGAGGAAGACATCCTCGTTAAAGCATGTGAGGCAATCCATACATTTGCAGAGAAAGGTACACTGCTTACCAATTCTGATGTTATATTTTTGAGCATCCTTGCAGCTGAAAAGCACAAGATTGAACTGTGGTTGACTGTGGTTGTCTGATTTCCTTTTATCTTACACACCTTATTTTAGATTTAAGCTTGTCTTCTTTATGATTCTTCTTTTATCTTCTTATATTGATCTGTAATGAATTATTCAATCATAACTCAAGTCTATCTGGTTCTATCCCCATTTTTTCCTGTTCACTGTCTCCCCTGTTGTTAGGAGATGAAAGCAAAATTTCCCTGCTGGGACTTGGGGCATTGGAGCCTCTCTGCAGGCTCATTACTCACAACAACAAGCTGGTGAGACGCAACGCCTTCATGGCCCTGGGCATCATGGCCACCAACGGTGTGTCAAACCGCTTACATCATAAATGCACCCTCAACTGCAATGACTTTTGTTGGCTTACAAATCAACTTATGCAACTACCTGGCTCGTACAATTGACAGTACAGTTTCCAAATCGTCTATGTAACTAGTTATTAATGATTCAGCAGATGACTTTCTTAAATAACTTGTTTACTTTGGGACTTATGCCTACTTTCATTGACTTGCTAAGTGGTGACTTTGTCTCTTGTTTTGACTGACAGGTGATGTAAAAGGTACTTTGAAAAAATTAGATGCTGTTCCATCCATGGTAGAAAAACTGTCACCTGAAGGTAAGCAAGTCTGACAACAAATCAGACCCAGAAGTAGATGTTTACTGTATATTAGCTTCAAAGCAAAAGATGCTTTAACACTACCGCTTAAAAATTTAGGGTCGCTTACAAATGTCCCTATTTTTGAAAGAAAAGCATTTTTTTCATTGAAGACAGTATTAAATTAATCATAAATACAGTCTAGACCTTGTTAATGTTTTAAATGACTATTCTAGCTGGAAACGTATGATTTTTAATGGAATATCTACATAGGGATACAGAGGCCCATTTCCAGCAACCATCCCTGTTGAAAGGCTAATTGATGATTAGAAAACTCTTGTGCAATTATGCTAGCACATGAATAAAAGTGTGAGTTTTCATGGAAAATCGTTAAATTGCCTGAGTGACCCCAAACTTTTGAAGAGCAGTGTATTTAAATATATATATATGAATATATACACTGCTGTACTATACTATACCATATATTTTAACCTGCTCAATTTTCTCTTTTATTCAGAAGACACAGTTGTTCATGAGTTTGCAACACTGTGTCTGGCTTCTCTGTCAACGGATTTTGTCTGTAAGGCCCAGATCTTTGACAACAAAGGCTTGCTACCTCTAATCCAGCTCTTATCCAGCCCAGACCCAGATGTCATCAAGAACTCGCTAGAGATCATCTTTAACCTAGTTCAGGTGACTCTTTGTTACTTGCCTCGAGGATATTACAAGACTATAAAGTTATACAGCTTATCATTTTAAGCATCATGGTGTTACATTTATTGGCATGCCAAAAGCCACTGAACACATCATTGTTTGTTTTGTGAGGTATAGTCTTAGAATGGGTGAGAAACAAATGATTCAAAAATCCTTGCGATCCTTTTGTAATCTCTGTTGCTCTCTTTGTATGAAGGACTATCAATGCCGCCTGGCAGTTCATAAATTAGGTGGGATTCCTCCGCTCCTGAAGCTGTTGATGTCGGACTTCCCTGTCATTCAAAAACTGGCTTTACAGACACTGCAGAACATCACGACTGATAAAGATACACGGAACACCTTCAGGGAGGAGCAGGGATTTGAGAAGCTCATGGATATCCTTAATAACATGGTAAATGTGAAGAGAGCACATGCTTCACCCTGCTGCTTCATGTTAATCGAGAAGAAAGAATATGGAAACTGCCTATATGTGCATTTTTATGACTGCACTATTAGCTGAAAATGGTGCGCTTATTCTGAACCCTTAATGCATTTTCTGTAGCTTTGAAGCTCTGTGTCCTCTGTATCTTCTGCTCCTGTCTTTTCATTTCTTACAGGACTTCAGTGATCTACATGATGACACGTTACAAGTAGTGGCAAACTGTTTGAGTGACAGTGAGAGTGTCCAGCTGATTCACAACAGTGGAGGGTTGACTAAGTTGATGGAATTCCTCCTCTCCCCCAGCATACCTGAAATCCAGTCCAACACTGTTAAATGTATCACTAGAGTGGCTCAGAGCTGTACGTAGAGAAAATATTTAGAGATAAAGGCTTTCTTTTAACTTTCCAGCAGAAGATCATAGGGTATACAGCATAATATACTCATAATAGCTTTGTGTTTTCTTTGTTTCTACTGACACGTGTGCACATGTTTTTGGGTGCATGCCTGAATGTGTAGCTGAGAGTCGTGAAGTGCTACACAAGCAGGATGTGGAGAAGGTTCTGGTAGAGCTTCTATCTGTGGCTGACATCAAGGTGAAATCATCTACCTGTCAGGCTGTGGCTGCCATGAGCCTCCATCTAGCCAGCAAAGACAGCTTCAGAGACCTGGGTACATACACTACCATTTACTCGACGACCACAACATTGTCACACTCGGCGCAACAAAATGTGAATGAGTTGCATTTCTCTGGTTTTCAGGTGTTATCCCTGCAGTTGTGCAGTTGCTGAGCAGTGAGAACTTGATGCTGAGAGCAGCAGCAACTCATGCCCTGTCTAACCTCACACATAGCAACAAGCGCAACACCTTGTGAGTGACACACAACCCAACTGATCTTCTTCCTCCACCTCAGCATTTCTGTTACTCACAAATATTCTCTTAATCTCGGAACTAATCAAGTCTTAAAACATGTAAATTCCATCCCCGTAGTAAGCAACACAAAAGAAACAGGATAATTTCAAGGTTTTCAAAGTGTGTATTTTACATTGTACTAATAATACGACTACTGTACTGCCAAAGGTGTAAAACTAGGTGGTAAGGTTGCAGTCTTTACAACTAAAGAGGATGCCATTTTAAAGCTGAATAAAATGCCTTCCTTTCCACTATTTCATAAATGATTTATTGTATCATGTGTCTCCACATGGTGCCCTCTCATTGAATCTTTCTACCTCTCTTCTCCCACTTTCTGCACTCTCTGTTCCACATTCTCCAGACAAATCTTCCCTGCGCACATTATCTCTCGCTGTCTGACTTCATATTTCAACATTACTGCTTCCTTCATTGATTGCTAAGGACACATATTTTTTTACCTCTACCTCTTATGTACGATCCCCTCTCTGTTCTTACTTGTTTTGCTTTTCTATCATCTGTACAAATCAGATGAATGAGGCACATGTTACACATTACAGAAATACTGTGCTGAATGCATATATGAATGGCTACATTTATGGTCACCGCTCTATATTTGAGTTAATTGTCCATTCATTTCTATTATGTCTTTAAGGGCAGTGTATGAGGCAGGAGGCCATGAGTTCCTTGTCCA
This sequence comes from Acanthochromis polyacanthus, assembly GCF_021347895.1. Lineage (NCBI taxonomy): Eukaryota > Metazoa > Chordata > Actinopteri > Pomacentridae > Acanthochromis > Acanthochromis polyacanthus. The sequence continues at coordinate 16,108,938 of NC_067132.1, read as the reverse complement.
GCAGCTGAATGGAAACTGTCCAAGGACGGTGACCAATTCTGCTGCCACCCTTTGCAACATGGCAGGACAGGAGACCATTCGCAATAGCATCTTGTCACATGGAGCAATGCAGGCTCTGGTGGAGCCGTTAAAGTCCACAGATTCACAGGTTCTCATCAACACTACGCTGTGCCTGTCAGTGCTGGCCCGTGACAAAGAAGCTAGGGCAGAGGTTTGTATTTGCATGTGCTGAATGACTGCTCAGATTGCTAACCTATTCCCATTTTTGCATAGAACAAGATTATTATGAAATCTGGTGTGTAGTTTAAAAGGAAAATATGGGCTAATTTGACTGATTTTACTGAATACTTATCATTACTGCTACTGTCCACTTACCCATTATAAAAACTATGAAACAACAACAACGAAAAAATAATAAAATAAACAAAATGTCTATAATAAATTCTCAAGCTTTCTTTTATATGCTTTGCCTGAGTACCTAAAATGTGTCCCCTGTCCAAAAACATAGCTTCAAAGAGCTGGAGGACTTCAGCCTTTGGTCAACTTGCTGCGTTCCAATCACAAGGAGGTGCTACACAGCGCTTGCATGGCAGTCAGTGTTTGTGCCAGCGATGAGGCAACTGCTGTGGAGATGTGCAAATATGGGTAAGACAAGGAGATGAAAGATAAAAATGAAATAGGAGCATGACTGATAAGGTATGAAATGTATTACTGGAGGGGCATTATTGCACAATGTAATGCAACAGCGTAAGTGTAATGGAGATAACTCAGTGTAGTCTCTTAAATAGCCTCTTGATGGCAGCATAGCGCAGTGATTTTAAATGTGACCAGACACAATGGAATGGGAGATTTTGTCCAAATGCATTTAAAAGGGTTAGTGTGTTTTATATTTATCATCAGTGTCTGACAATGTGTCTTTGCATGTACACCTGTTGTTTTATGCATCTCAGAGCCCTGGAATTCCTTCAGGAAATCAGCCAATCAGTGAATCGTAGGAGCCGTTTCACCAAGCTGGCCATGGTCAGCCTGCTTAACTCCAACTTGTCTGTTAAATACAGCTTAACAGGTCATCTGACCTCCTCTGACATTATTACTGATGGCTTCTATGATGCTGGGAAGGTATGTTATTTATTGGAGTTTTGTTTAGAACTTAGATAAAATTAGATGAAATACTTGCAAATAGTCAGATCTGTTTTAGTAATGTAATCACAACAACAGAATACCTTTCCACCAAGATGTACAAAGTCTAAGTTATTACATGTTAAGGCTTTTGTCTCTCTGTCTCTCTCTTTCTCTCCCCTCAGGCTCGTCCAGGTCAAAGGGTTCTGACTTTAGAGGAACTATCTAAGCAGCCAGTCAACAAGAACCAACCCATTATTGTCATCAACACAGCACCCGAGTATGTATTAAAATATTACACGATGTAATGCGTTAAGAGTAGAATTTTGCTAAAATGGCATACATACAATATAAACTACATTTCTAAGGAGAAATGTGTTTTAGTTTACTGAATAGTGGAATGTAATTATCAATTTTACATCTTCCTCTTTCCAAATTGTTAATCACATGCAAGCTCTGTGTAAACTTGGAAGAAAAGTTTGAACTGTTGAAGATATATGTTGTAATTCCCCAAACTGTTACAATGAAGAGCACCCACCTCACACTAAAAGTAGAGTAAATAGGTAGTACGTTTCCTACGCTACACCACACCATGGTGCTTGTTGGAACAATTTATTGTGGCTATGTGATTACTATCACCCTCCCCTTGTCTGCTCCAATCCAGTGCTCTACTTTTCCTCCGTTCTCTTTTCTTTTTTCCCCTTGTGCACTGTTGCCTTCAGTGTGCCCCAATACCGTGGCCCCACTGGGTAAACGATCCTTTTTTTAAGATGGCAACACACTCAGAGCCTTTGTGTTTAGGCTAATGGACTTCTGAACTTGCACCCACAATCAAAAATGTGCACAGATATGCACACCCATCAAGATGCATGCCAGGATGCCTGCACAAATTATACATGCATGTCTTGTTAAAACACACATAAGCACACATCCCAAAAACAAAACAAAAAAAGCAACACCTTATGTATTAAAGGCTGTACATGCAGGCACTCACTGATGCTTTTGGCATTTTGATGAATTAGCATTGCAAAGGAGAGCAGTACCCCCCGAGGGTACCTTAGGTCCCCCCCGTTTCCACTATGTCTCCCCTTCAGCATGCATGTACACTCATCCCATGCATTCTAAAGCAGTGTGTTATGTAATCCATCGGTGGTCTGATACTTAGCTTTGTGTGACCTAAGTATAACTTTGCAAACCAAAATGCCTTTTAGTAGAATAGGTATCAGTTAATTTCAGTGATGTAGTCACTTCTCATAATAATAACTATTGCATTCTGCAAGTTTACTATAATGAAATAAAGCACATATATATGTATAAAAGCAGACTAACTTCCACTTCAGTGTTACACTCCTCTAAAAAACTGAAAAATAAAAAAACAAAAAGGAAAAATACAATAACATTGCTGTTTTCACTTATCTAAACCTTTCTTTTTTGTGTTACTGTGGCAGTGAGACTGTAGATGTGGCAGAAGAGGAACAGGGCAACCCATCAGAACCTGATACCAGCAGCAAAGGAGGCCATAGGACTCCTAGGTAATTGGGTCTGGGAATGTGTAGAGTGAGGATATTTACCATATGGAACACTGTAATGGTTAATTGTTTTAGTTTCCAAGACAGTGTTTCACATTTGTTTTTAATTTGCTGTCCCTGTGTACAGGAAGAAGAAAGAGGAAGACAAACAGAAATATGAGATGCAGTTTGAGTCCCTTATAGAGAAACCATCTAACACGATAGAAGATGTCTCACTGCAGATTCTAGTTGAGGAGGCCAAAGAATCCATCCTCCGACTGAGCGATGAAAAAGAGCAATATGCCGCTTTGGCCAGGTGACAAATGAATGCTTCTGGCGCATAGCCAACATGCAGAGATGTTATCGCAATTAAATATGAAAAGTTGGAGTCACGAAATGTAATTGAAACTGTATTTGCACAAAACTTATAAAGTGTTCACTAAAAATGACACAGGTGATACGTAACAGCTTTAAACAGACACAGATACACAGCTGACACACAAAAATAAATATTGTGAGAGGTCGGGATGCAAAAGAGACACTCCTAAAAGTTTCTAAGTTGCGATGGCTTCTGTGTGCTTGGTTTTGTGTCAGGCTGGTGAGTGACGTGATGGGTGGAGCAGTGGAGATGGAAAAGTTGCACGAATTCTCTTGGATGCTGCACCTCAGTGAGCTCAAGTTTCAGCTTCAGTCTAATGTTGTTCCCATTGGTTTGATCAAAAAGGGAATCTACTGCCATAGGGCACTTCTGTTTAAGGTACCACTCAACTAGAAATCACACAGCACTTTATTTTTCTCTGCCCTAATGTTACACTTCATTTCATTTTGATGTTCTCTATTCTTCAGTCATTCCTTCCTTTGCAGTCACCAACATTTTCCTTCTAAGCTCTCTCCATTACATAACCTAATTGCTTCCTTGTTTTTCTTTTTCATTCCTGTCTTGTTTCCAAATAATCATACCACATCCTTTTTCACTTTTCAGTGTCTAGCTGATTGCATCGGAATAGGCTGCTCACTTGTCAGGGGTGAGTACAACCGGGCATGGAATGAGGTACTCCTTTTCAATTGGAACGCCTCCAACAATCAGCACTCTTCACAGCCCCGCCACTACATAGTCGACCTCATGCACAAGCCTGGAAGCTTATTGGAGGTCGATACTCCTGCTGCTGTGTGGTACCAGACTATATAGACCAGACCAACACTGTTTGATATAAATACTGTAGAAGGCAATGTTTTGACTTGGAATTTTACAGACATGTACTGTATATAATTGATTTGTTTTGTGTGTGCGTGTGATGTGTGAAGATTGCATAATCATTTATTGTTCACATCACCATGCCTATTGAGTTTCTCAAAGAAAAACATTAATTTAATGTTTGCGGCGTTGTAGAAAAGAGCAATATGGGGACAAACAGTGACTTTATCAATATCAAATTCTGCAAGTTACCATTGTTTAGCAAGTTTTAAGCTTCAAAAAAAGACAGAGAATTGAAAAGAAAATAATATTAGTTACATATTAATTGTTAATTGCTCAAAACTAAATAAAGATTTCTACTCCAGGAAATTTTGAGTGTCAAACCACGTATTTTCTGTCTGCAATCTCATGACCACGGTCATAGGACCACATTTCTAGGACGACTGTTTGTTGCAGCAGCATTACTTACCAAACTTGATGATTGTTAAAGTGAGTTTTATTTCAGCCATAGTTTTCTTTTTTCGTTTTATTTGCCAGTGTTTGTGGGGTAGAAAAGCCAGCTCCCATTTGGAGTAAACATTTAGTTGCCATATAACCTATCCCGAAGTGGAGTTGGTGAAAAACAAAGGTCCTAGAAGTGTGGTCCTACAGCTGTCCTACTTCTTATTGCTTGGGAGACAGTTGGATTTCTGTCATTTAGTCTGGACTAAACAAATAACAGCAGCATAAATCTCAAACGTCATTATGAGGAGTCGGGATTGAAGTTTCTCACTTGATAATGATCAAAACATGAAATTTAAGTCGGTTTAAAGGAATATTCCACCTTAAATCTCTGAATGTTGACCTAAAAGGTTGGTTTCAGGAAATATTCCACCTACAAGGTCCTCACACATCCACCTTAAAGGAACATTCCACCAAAAATCCCTGGACATGCACCTAAAATGTTGGTTTAATGCCATGAGACTTCTCAAACTTCACAGGGTTCTCCAGCCACGAGTAGATCATAAGATCATACTCATCATGGCGTCCGTGTCCAGAGCAGTGATGACATCGTACTGCGTAGTAAGACCCTGGACACAGAGATGGTCCTGAAGTCCGACCACAAGGAGGAGGAGACTCACATCCTCATTGTGGAGGGCTTCCTGCTTCACACCTACAGGCCTTTGATGGACGTGCTAAACCAACGTTACTTTATTTCCATCCCATATGAAGAATGCAAAAAGAGAAGTCGGTTGCAGTTTTCATTTGTAACTTTTCGGTGGCCCCCCCAAAATATCTGTTGTACCCCCCTGTGCCCCCCTACTAAAATTAATCTGGATCGGTCCCTGCTTCAGACCCATCACATCCTGGACACATCTGTTCTAACTCCTCCCCTCTGGTGGGCGATACAGAGCACTGAACGCCAAAACAATCGGCCACAAGAACAGCTTCTTCCTACATGGTCATCACTCTCATTAACATTTAAGTCTGGAGCAACTCGCTGCTGCTTCACTACATCAACATCAACCTGTATATAAGTTGTCAGTTACTGTGTATTCTTTGTTTATTAACTGTATCTGCACTGGCCTTTGGTTCACTGTAATTTTGCACTTTTACCCCAGGTCCATTTAAAACATGCTCTTTTACACACACATGTAGCTGAGCATAATAGTTTAACATTTGTTTGACCTCTGTAACCTGTTGCACTTGTTTAATACCATATTCATTCTGTTTTTTGTATGTATGCTATGAGACATAAGTAAACACTCATGTCAGTTTCTTGTATGTTTTCAAATATTTAACCAAAAAAAGCTGAATCTGATTCTAATTCAATACTGGTCTGAACATCCTTTCTCAGAAAACTTTTAGCATCTAAACAATATTATAGATCTGCAGCAGAGGAGACTGCAGTTTCTATGCAAATAGTACTTTGTAACAAGTCAGTTATGATTCTAAAGGTTTATTACTCTCAAATAATACTTTCTAAAGAACAAGTTAAGACTGTAAAGGTTTTCTCCAGCCATAGTTCTTTTTTTTCTCCCACTAGTACTTGTGGGCTTGAAAAGCTAGCTACTATTTGGGTTACACAAGTGGTTGCCATGTTGTTGGGCACAAAATAGAGCTAATGAATGATAAGGGTCCTAGAAGTGTGGCTGTGAAAGCGCAGCCTCCTCTGCAGCAGACCAATGAGACACATCCATCCATCCATCCATCCATCCATCCATTCTCTACACACCGCTTTATCCTCACTAGGGTTGTGGGGGGTGCTGGAGCCTATCCCAGCTGACTCGGGCGAAGGCAGGGGACACCCTTGACAGGTCACCAGTCTGTCCAATGAGACACAGTGAAATGCTTAAATTGCTGTTTTCTGTTTAACTTAAAAAATATATATACAGCATATATACCTCCATAATTATTGGCACCCCTGGTTAAGATGTGTTAAAAGCCTTAACATAAACTCAACTTTTACTGCAGAAGCATACTCTCACACTGAAAATTATACAAAAATGTATTATAGGAGAAGATTAGGTGCTGTTTTGTTGGCGAAAGGGGGTTGTACAAAGTCTTAACATGGGGGATGCTAATAATTGAGGCACACATGATTTGATGAAAAATAATTATTTCTTAATGTGTGATTCCTCCCCCCCCCACCCCACTGAATAAATGCACTTGAATTTAAAAGTCTCAAATAAGTTACTTTTTTTGCAAATCGGGGAGGCGATGTTTTAATTTATGTAAAAGAACACAGACAGTTCAAGTATCATGACAAAATTTTGAACAGTTTTTCTTTTTTAATGAGTTATTTGCTTTTGTTGTTGTTAGGATTTCCAACAGAGTCAACCACATTCATATCCATTCAGTGCAGCTCTTTACTTGTCATGTGTACTTTTTAACCAATTGCTGGCAATAAAAGGGCAGTAAACTGATTCCACTTTGACCCATATATAACAGGAAACGTGATTTTTGACCGGGTCACGGCTCTATCAGCGTGGATCAGCGCAGGGAGGACCGGCAAGAACTCGCCGCGGCATGACCGATCCCGATGCAGCAGTAGCTCCACTCCAGCCTGCACTTGACTTCCCTCACACTTGACTCTCTGCAGGCAGCAAACATGTCTCGATTCGTCGGCCGTCTCTTCCTAGTTGCTTCTCAGCACGCCTCAGCAAGATCTGCGGTGTTACCGAGGAGGATCCCGGTGTTCATCCGCCCCGTATCCACATCTCCAGGTACCGAGCTGAGCTTTTTGGTGACTTTTTTCTGTCTCCTGTCACAGCGCTGTTTGGTGAAAGCTGCGAGTCTCTGCATCTCTCACACGCATGTTGAACGGGACTTCTTAATGCGTTTGAAGGCGCTTTTTTGGGTGCTTTTGCAGTGAGCAGTGTGGGAGGGAGGCTTGCAAGAGGTACTTGGAATAAACTGAATTGTAAGGCTACTTTAGTTGACAGGATTAAGTGGAATTTTATGCCTCTTTAGAAATTCTTGTGCAGAAATGTAACTTTCTTCTTGCAAACATTTGACTCAGGATCTGTTATTCATTGTTGTGTGTTCTGATTGGGGGGGGGTGGGAATCCTATTAGATACAGATGGTTTTAATGATTTACTTTCACTAGTATTCCTGTGACTGTTTGCTGCACTATTGTATGTTGCACATGTAAAATCTGTGACCTCTAATCTATGCAGGCCTGCAGTCTCTCACACGATACAATAAGACCACAGACTGGCACAAGAAACTGAGCCCAGAACAGTATGTTGTCACCAGAGAAAAAGGGACTGAAGAGGTGAGTATTCAAAGAGAAAATTTATATGATATACCCTGAGATCAATGTACTAGAAATGCAAACATGGCCATCATTTAACCAGGAAACCTCTTTTACAAGGGAGATCTGTTTGAGAACTCACACTATAATATCATAATATAACAACAATGAAAGTCTGGCACAATAAAACAACCAAGAGTTGAGTTACTGTTGTGTGTCCTGAAGGTTATTCCAGGATCAGAGCATAAAACCGTGCAGTGATCTGTGTCAAATCAGCACTTATCTCAGTGTTCCAGACTGACACACATATTATCTCATGAACAACAGCACATTCCCAGATGGACTTTGATCAAAGCCGCAAAGTTAACTTGCGTCAAGTTCAGGCAGCTCGGCAACAAACCTCTCATATGTCATGAATTAACCTCAGCCTCAGATACATGAGTAAGCTTAAAACACAGTTTTGTTTCTGTGCTGCACTCACAAAATCCTTATAAGACTGGTAACATGATTAAATCACCCTCACATGCAACTATTAGACTTGTGTTTCTTCCCCTCATATTGTGTTTTGATGTGTTTGTGGGTCTTTCGTAGCCTTTTAGTGGGATCTACCTGAACCACTATGAGACGGGGATGTACCACTGTGTCTGCTGTGATGCTCCACTTTTCAGGTAACAGTTTGAATCTAACCATTAAAATGACACTTCATACACAAGCCTACACATTGCCTAGAATGGACACTTTCTATAAAACACAATACAGTTTGCAGTTCTGCTATAATGGTGTTGAATGGAGACTCACAGGTATAAGAGAAGTGTGTTGATTCAAAGAGATGTTTACTGAGCAGATGCTCCCTTCTGTCTTCATAGTTCAGAGGCTAAATATGACTCTGGAACAGGCTGGCCAGCGTTCAAAGAGGCTCATGGGACATGGGAGCGCGATGAAAGCCACGCCTCCATCATTCGTCGTCCTGACAACAGCCTGGGTAGTGCCGGGACAGAGGTCCTTTGTAAAAATGTGAGTTTGATTCTGAGCTAATAAGTCCAAATTCTGTTTGTTTAGTGAAGTTGTGCTTGTTAATATACCTGTTTGTGCGTTTATTAAGTAATTTAAAACACGTATCTCAGTCATGCATTAGAATCTGCCATAAATACAGCCACAGCTCTTGATTTTTGTGTGTTTGTCGTATAGTGTGATGCCCACCTTGGCCATTTGTTTGATGATGGGCCCGACCCGACAGGCCAGCGGTTCTGTATCAACAGCGCAGCTCTTATGTTTAAACCCAGAGATAACCACAAACCTGACAAGGATGAGCAGAACTGATGGACTTAAACCACTGAAAACATTATTTTTTACCTGCAAATGAATCACTCTCAGTTTCTTGTTGGGAAACAGTGGATATATGCAGGACATTAGTAGATGAATCAGTTGGTATCTCTCAATGAAAGTCAAATTCATTTTGATTTTTTAAAACTTTTTACTAATGTTTGTATTCAAAATTTTGTGTAAACTAGAATGTCATCTGATGTGAGTTTGTCTCAAATTGCATTTTGAATAAAAAACTTAACACTTCATGTGGGACGTCCTGGATAACAAATTAATATCACACATGTAAAAATGTTTTTAACAGCATTTCTATGTCTGTCAAATGTTTTCATATCTGAAGAAAAATGTCAAAAAAATATGATAGACCCGTTTATCTGTTGGAAAACAAAACACCACACCAGAAGTTCTGTTAGGACATTGTTGACCTGTCTGTGTTAGGAATCATCCATACAAAGCAGAGAATTTGCCAATAATTATCTTTGTTCATCCATCCATTTTCTTCCGCTTATCCGGGGCCGGGTCGCGGAGGCAGCAGGCGAAGCAGGTCGTTCCAGACGGCATTATCTTTGTTCTCAGACTCAAATGTTGTGCCAAACTAGTCTTTAATAAGAATTTATTGCTGTTTCCTGAACTTAAGTAGCACTTCACTATGGTAAATGGTTGTATTTATATAGCGCTTTACACAATACATCACATTCACACACTGATGGCAGAAGCTGCCATGCAAGGCAGCAAACCACAACCACCAGGAGCAATTAGGGGTTCGGTGTCTTGCTCAGGAACACCTCAACATGAGCTCGATGGGCCGAGGATCAAACCGGCAAACTTCCAGTTACAAGATGGCCACTTTACCCACTGAGCCATGCCGCCCCACATGACTATAGCCACATGTCTACCCGTAATCCAAGTTAATGTTTAACATAGCAGGCCAACCTCTGTTTCACAGTTTACCTCCTGCTCTCTGTTTGGAAACTTAGAAAAGAGCAGACTGCAGAGAAAGACAGGGGGAGAGAAACCCAACAGAAAACAGAAAAAAACCCCTAAAAATACAGATAGCCAGTTATCCCACAGGTTAAGGAGATAGTATATTACTGTCAGTGCTAGAATGGCTGGATTGTGGCGTTGCATGCTGGTGGTGGTGCTGTTGATGTGTGTGTGTCTGTGGGATTCCACCGAGGCCGTAGGGGGGGCTAAGAGCCGACCCCGGCCGCAAAAACGACCTCCTAAGAAGCCGAAGGTCGACCCTATTGACCTGGCCCAACCCGCACAGAACATAGATCTACAACAGGTAAGAAACTAGAAGAGTTTCTGCTGCATGTTTGTTGGAGCTAAACATTTACAAAACCTCCATTTATAGCGATCGTCATAGCAATGCTGAGATAAAGATCCGTGAAAAAGCTGCACTACAAAGAGAATAGCTCATTTTAATAAATCGTCTGTTTCCAGGCGGTGGACTGCAGCTGCACCACAGTAAACACATCAGCATGCTGTTACCTGACCTTTGCACACTGACAGCTTGATTCTGTTTCTCGCTTGTTTGTACCATAAATGCCTTGATGTCACATATGAATAGAACTGAAAGAAAATCAGCAGGAATCATAGCAGAGGTGGATAACTTGAGTCAATATAAACACAATGAAGAGTTTTGAGAAGATGGAAGCACTTTGGCGCACCAGCATAAGAAAAGTGCTGCAAATTCTTGTTTTAATCTTGTATGTGGGCATTTAAATGTTTGGGAGCTTCAACACATTTACACAAAGGCCAATTCTAAACAGAGAAATGCTTTATATTATTTAAAGCTTCAAAATATAGCTCTATCCATGAGCTCTGTCATGGATTATTGTGGGGGCTGGTAACGCAGGCTTGTGTAATTGTGTCAATATTGTGTTTGAGGCAATAATGGGATTTTTCAGTGAGACAGAAATCGAACAAATGGGTGAAAAAATTGAAAGAAGGAAGCCAATTCCCCAAAATGCCTTTACTATTTTCCATGAACAAATCGTTTTTTGCCCCCCCTCTGTGTGCTTGATCCTGCTGGTATGTGCTGCAGATGACAGGAACGTGGTACCTCCTGAACACGGCCTCCAAATGCTCCTACCTGATAAATCACGGCACCAAGGTGGAGCCAACAGTCATGACCCTGACACGTCCCGCTGGTTCTAACCAAATGCTGTCTGTTAGCACCAAAACACGGCAGTAAGTAGCACTGCAACTACACACTGTGTCACTGTGATTCTTCAGTTTGTTGATTTGTCAGCAGAGGGAGCAAATCTCTTCACTCACTCATCTCATGCTTTGTGGACATGTGCATGATTTTAATTCTGAACTCTGAAAAACAGGATGAAGAAAGCAGAACAGTTAAATCCAGCAGCTTTCCCGTGATCATTGTTTAAAGTTTTGGGTCGAGCTGACCTGGCTTTCACAGAAAGGCAATACAATACACATTGTAAATGGAAAAAATATGTGCGTTGTTGTTTTTGTTGGACATTCTGGGCACACGTTTGCTGTTACTCGAGGGCTATAACAATTTTATGAGTTATTTTCTCATGCAACATCAACCCACTGAGGTCTGAGGGCATATTTTGGTTTTTGCATATCATACAAAATTGGCATTTTAAAGGCAATTACATATAACACCCTCATTTTTGACATTAAAAACTGTGGAAAAAATGTCAGCTATCTCTTTAAGTCCGCACCCATTTGTTTTAGAGCACTTTATAAAGAGATATTTTGGTTCTAAAGCTGAAAAGTTGAAGCCTGATTTGAGAAATTTTAATGTCTTGTGAAAACATGCTGTTCTGGGGCTTGAAATGGGTTTTAACAAAAGTGTTCGGATCATAAAAGCAGCTGGGTATATGACTAAGTACGGACACTTTTGTGACAAATGTCTAAAATGACATTTTGTGAGATTATTTTTTGACTGAAAGTGTTCCTTGGCACAGTTTTCTTATTCAAAGCAACTGTCTTTTATGTATAAAAAACACAAAAAAGACTATAGTGAACAAATATAATGTGCACTCAAAGGTGTCAAATCAAATGAAGGCTGCAGCTGTATAGAAAACTCTTCTCTTCTCTTCTCTTCTCTTCTCTTCTCTTCTCTTCTCTTCTCTTCTCTTCTCTTCTCTTCTCTTCTCTTCTCTTCTCTTCTCTTCTCTTCTTAGTAATCACCAGTGTTGGGAGATATTGCAGGTCTACCATCTAACTCCGACCTCAGGACGGCTAACGCTTAAAGGTGAACTCTTCTCTTTCAGCATCTTCTTTCTAAACGACAGTAAAAGACAGCATTGCTTTCCATGCTCTTTTTTGCTCTCTGTTGTGTCTACCAGGAGCTCGTCCTGAGTTGAACATAGACATAGTGATCGCTGAGACAGACTACACCTCCTACGCGATCATGTACTACCAGAAACACGGCAAGATCACACTGAAGCTCTATAGTAGGCTCCTTATCAACGTGCTCTTTGTTTGGTACTTTATGTCTAGCAGCCAGTCTGTGGCGCTGCATTGTTTCCCTCATGTTTCTGTTGTGCTGTGTACGCAGGCAGATCTGTAGACGATCTATCAGAGCCAATGTTGACCAAGTTTGAAGAGCTTGCTGAAAAACAAGGCTTGGGACTGGCCTACCTGTTCCCCTTCCCCACGTACAGTAAGTTTATGTCCACCTAAAAAGCCCAACTGAATATCGGTCACAGAAATAATTAATGTAAACTAGCATAATAAACCACAGGCATGGAATGTAGCATGACTAGATCTCTAATATTCAACATTTTGTGCGCAACTGTGGGCTAATTGTGTTTTCATTTCTAGGCCATTGTGGTGCTGTGGACCGAGATCATATAATCAGTAAGTTAACTGTGCTTTTAAATCAAATATAATCTCAACAACAATCAGTCAAATGGTAGTAGGTATTAGATCAAAAGGAAGAAAGGCTAATGACTTTAGCACTTACATGAAGAAAGGTTCTGAATAGAGCGGCTGACAAACTCATTTAAATCACCATCGTGTGCCAACCTGTGTAAAATGTCACCTTCAAACAGGAAGGATTTTGAGAACTTCAAATGGTTTCCTGGTTCTCTCGCTGTCGGTGTAGGTTGCAGGTTTAATCTATAGTGTGTTAAGTATTTTCACAGGCCATTGCACTCTGCAGTGCATTGAGAAACTTCTCCAGGCTCTGTACTGCTCCAGACTTATTTCATGCATTTCAGCCTGTACAGTGTGACTGTGAGAAGCTGCACTGCTTCAGTACATTACATGTCGATCATCATTTCACCTTTAGCCTCGCTTCTGGTGTGTGCCTGTGACTCAATCTGAAATGACTTTTTTTTTTTTTTTGTCATTTATAGCTTTTGGAAGAAACACAGCTTCCTTTGTGCTACATGGTCCTTCTGTTCTTTATTTTTTTGGTTTGTTATCGAAGCTGTAGACATGTTTAAATGCAGCAATGTCAGTAAGAGAAGCTATAGTAGACTAATTAGGTGATTAAGTCTGCCAATGCATAATCACTGAAGCACACTTTTTGACACCTTCTCGACTGGGAATGGCATGCTATGACTATTGGCTGCAATTCGTCATATGATTTTTACAAAATTTGTAAAAAAAAAATCAAAAATCCGTATTGAAATTATTAGGAAGGGAGCCGGACAAATGCCGACACCCAGCTTTGGAACCCTGTAGCTCCGTCATACTTTACAGTGGAAACTTTATTTGAAGTTTAATTGGATCATAAGGCTTTGACTGTTATTTGTCTAAATCCGTGTTTTGATTTATTTTACAAACACAGACAATCCACATAATAGACAGATTAAGTGATAGTGAAAATAATCATAAGCTGCAGTTCTAGACTTAACTATGTAAGTGTGAATAAGATTTTTTAACAGTAAAAAACAATATTGTTTACACATAATAATGTCCAATTTTAACCTTTTTTAAACAATATATCCATCACATATGCCATTTTATATTAAAATATGTGCTTTTATTTTTGATATTTTAAATACGTTTAATATTTTTTCAGTCGTGTAATTCTCTAACTCTTATTGGAATACTTTAAATGAGGGAAACATGCTGCATGTTTTTTTCATTAAAAAGGAATGGGACTTTAACAAGTATGAGACAAGGAAATTCATGAATGTGGAGTTTTAAAGTAAGCCCCATTGTTAGCTTGGAAAAGAAAAGTTAACATGATGCACTGAGGTACAATACAGTATATGGTAGAAAACAGGGACTCTGAAATAGGCTGACTTTTCAAAAACAGATAGCTTCCCCCTGCAATAAGCTGTCAAAACAAAATCTCTCTGATCTTCAAAGAAGCTTACAAGACAGTACTTCCTTCTCTTTCTTTCTCATACACGTATGATGGACAAATCATTTGTACATTTGAATTCACTTTCAAAATAAGAATCCATTCTGAGGAACAGAGTTTAATGAGCGGCTGCATTTCATAGCCCACAAAAAACACTTGCAAAGCTCAGAGATGTTAAAAGTAACTATAATACAGCTATAATATCATGTTGTTCAAGTACTGACTGGATGTATGTTATTGGAATGTAGCGTAATGTGTGTTGGAAATCAGCCTATTCTACAATTAAACAAACCAACAGAACATGTGTAAGGCTATTTCTGCCCAGGTCTTTTGATGGAGTAGTCAGGAGACTTCTTGTTAAAATCAAAAGTATTTATTACAGCAAAACTGAATGTGCGATACAGAGCTCTGGGCCTGAATCCTCTGTCCCGAACCACCAACAAGTGTTCAGTCAGTTCGGATGGATTCAGACTGCTAACTGTTCCTGACCCAGTCTTCTTATACTCTAACAGTGTGTATAGCTATCTATCTAGGCTGGCCGTCCCCTCCGGTGCTGCGTTGCTCCGCTCTCCTCTGTCACAGCTGATGTTTTGTCGTTATCACTCTCGTAGGAATGACTTCACCGCTGCAAAGCAAGATTAGAGACTGCACACACAACAAGCTCATGTTCTTTACTGATTATGGCTTATGTCAAAAACTATCTGTACCTTTGTTATCAAAAACTGTCTGTACTTTGATTATCAGTCACTTTATGTCTTGATCATCCTTGCATTCAATCAGATGAGTAATAAGTAAAATAAAGCTGGACTTATCTTCTTTGTTTCATTACAGTCACACCGTGGTAATGATGCTCTTGACCTTCCTATTCCTCAGAACCAATGCAACTCTTTAATATGCACTCTTAGCAAATTATAAAACACAACCATTTCCCACAGTGGCTCCTTTATTAGTTACTGATGTTATAAAAGCTGATACAGGTTTAAAAGGTCTACAAGGTTTTAGAAAGATATTTTACAGTGATAGTAGGACAACAAAGCGTGTGCAATCCAGGAAGAAGACACCACTAAAGGTTTTAATATACAGCATGTTTTATTGAAATTAAAGGTGGAGTATTCTGATGTGATAGCCCTGGCTCTGATCTACACAATGGTATTCCAGCACGCCTCAATCACAGCACAGAGGATCAGGAAGGGGGAAGGGAGATGGAAGGAAAAGCAGGTGGTAGGAGTGAGAGGGATATTTCACTGAGCACGTGCTAAATATCAGCAATCTTTCTCCATAATTGCACACTCCACCTTTTAGTGATAAAGCACAGCTGAAATACGGTCCTTACTGAGTGTACGTCTCTGAGATTGCTACTTGGGTTCACGAGAATCCTTTCCAAAATGGGAAAGATCTAACAGACTTATGATACCTTCACCGTTTTCACCATGTAATAACAGGCCACAACTTCACAACGCATTAACAAAATGTGCAGATGTGCATTTACGAGCAGCGTCCGACTATTTATTTGATGAAAATGTGTTTGGAAAGCAAAATGACAGCAAGAGAGAGAGGCAATGGACCATCCCTAACATTTGTTCCTGCAGGCCGTGCATGTGAGCACGTGTGAAACAAGCAGTTTTTTAACTTTGTCAACAACATGTTATCCAACTCTCACTGCCTGCCGAAAACATCAGCACAGCTTCCATGTAATTTACCCTGTCAACACTCCTTGTTTTACAGACTGTGTCCCCACATGTTGAAGAGGTGGAGCTGCACAATGGGCCACAGAGGGAATGTTGCCGAAAGAACGAACCAGTGCATTAAACTTGTGGAAAAACCTTTAAAATGGTTGCAGAAAAATAAAACAACAACATGAAATCTAATTATTGTCAAATGCTCTCAGCTTAGAAGAAACCTACAGTTTCCTTGCATGCCATCAGCTAATTCTGTGGTGCTGTCATTATCATGTTAGCTGCATCCTGACTTTTCATTCTGGGATAGAAAATGTAGAGTGTGGGACTGCATGCGTGCCCCTGAGGACACAAAATAAGGGGATGGGGGTTGTGGCCGGAGATAATTAGACACAGATGTGAAGCACAAAAGGGGTTGTAAGAGTTTGGTTACAAAACCAGGTTACCAAATGCACCCCTCAACAGCTTCCCCCTGGCTCCACCCAGCACGTGTGTGTTTGTGTGTTACATAACCAGCTGATTGCAAGCCGGTGCCTGTCTAGTCTCCGAACAAAGGGAGCTGTGCAGAATTCACTGCTAATCAGCACCTAATGTATTAGGCATTGTGAATTATACAAAGTGTCGCACAATGTAATGGATTAAAGGGAGTTGCTTTCTCAGTAAGCAGAGATCAAGGCAACATTTAAGGTCACACAAGATGATGTGGTTCAATCACCTCTCCCTGATCAATCAGTTGTTATAAAACTGATATCGCTATGTCTTCATGCTTCAAAAGTTTTAAGAAACTGTTAACACTCAAAATAAGAAGTGATCCACATGCAAAGTGGGATCAAATCGCTGGTTATTTATTACAGATAGTAGACCTGGTTTTCACTGTGGAGTCCTTAAATAACACTGCTGCACAGCTCCTGGCCATGCATTTAATATTCACTGCAATTGGTTAATTACCCAGCAAACTGTGAAATGCTTTGATATCTATTCAGATGGAGTTCAGTGGCTCCCAGATGGGCTCCTGGAGATTTGTAAAAGTCTTCCTGATCTCTTGTTGCTGGTGCATTTCGTGGGGCTTCCGTGTGCCATATGGTGAAGACATTTGCACTCTTAACAAACAAACAGCTGTTTTGATAGGCCGGTCATGCCTTTGAAGCATTTGTGGTGGAGGGAGGAGGGGATTGGTGTTAAAAGAACCCCATTATGCACCAACTGCCCCCCTTTTCCTCACCTCCCCTCCTCACCTTCTCCGTCCGCACGTGCCAGTTGTGTAACGGCAGTGATTTGCAGGCGGCTGGGTGAAGGCCAGAGAGTTTTTGTAATGCAGAAGGTAGCGGCAGGAGGGAGGGAGGGAGCAGGGGGAGGGAGGAGACAGAGCATATAAGAAGCCTCCGCTGGCCTTACCACGTTACATCGTCCTGATACTCCTCATCTGCCGGAGAGAAGCTCAGAACACACAAAGAAGAAGCCATGAGGAACACACTGCTGAAGATGCTGGCTGCCTTAATGTGCACGCTGGCCACCTGTGCAGATGTCATGCCTGTGAAAGACTTCAACCTGGAGATGGTAGGAGAAAGAGAGAAATATTTAAATCAACAGGAAAAAGTTTAAGAAAGAGTTATTTAGTATCTGTGGCTGCTTGATGTGTTTGATGCAATCAAGAACTGAGCAAATGTTACTGTCAGGATTATACAAAAGTTTAGAAAACTTCTTAACTACTACTCATTGATTGATTGAGTGAGAAGAATATTCATTATCCTCCTTCCGTCTTTCTTATAGATGGCAGGCAAGTGGTACTTGGTTGGCTTTGCTACCAACGCTCAGTGGTTTGTGAATCACAAGGCATCGATGAAGTCAGGCGTTGCTCAGCTATCGCCAACTGAAGGAGGAGACCTGGACCTCTCTTATTCCAAACTGAAGTGAGTGATTCCTATCAAACTAAAACATCCTAGTGGTCAGGTTTTTTTTAGGAAGATTAACACATGAACTGATTTTGGTTTCTCTCTTATTTCAGTGCTGATGGTACCTGCTGGAGAATGACTCACCTGGCTAGGAAAACTGAAACCCCTGGACGCTTCACCTTCCATAGCCAGGGTGAGTAGAGAGCACGCAAACACTAAGACACACAGGAGAGACATAAAGACAGGGCATTAACAGCATGACTTTGCTATTTCTGCATTCCTCAGCTTGGAACAATGACAACGACATGCGCATTGTTGATGTTGTGTACAACGACTATGCTCTGGTCCACACCATCAAGACAAAGGACGGCGTGTCTGAGGTCCTCAACAAGCTTTACAGTAAGTTCTGCTCATTAGCATCACAGCAGCCCTCTGGGAAAGCATTTTGCATTCGGTGTTTGGTGCATCTGGAAGTTATGACTCACTCCGTGTTTGCAGGTCGTACTCCTGAGACCAGTGCTGTCCTGCAGCAGAAGTTCACGCAGTACTCTTTGGACACTGGCATCCTGGCTGACAACATCGCTATCCTGCCAAAGAATGGTAAGTTATCAAAACAGAAAAACCCATGCAGACCTTTTTCATCATAAACGCACTGTGATCGATTGTGTAAGTGCTTCAAACCTTTGCTCACTTTCTTCCTCACGTGTTGTTCCAGCCGAGTGTCCTGCGCCCTGAAGCGTCCCCATCCTACACCCTCCGCCCTTCTTCTCTCCGTCTTTTAGCAAGTGCCAGGCTTTCATCTCACGGGGGAGCCTTGCCCCCTTCCTCACTGTGATGTGTGCAGCGTCACAAAGCTACACTTGGGGCGATGAAACGCAAGCATTTCCCACTAATCGCCGCTACATACCAAAGACCAACCCTGATCCTGGTTCAGATTTCACGCGTCTCCCAACTTTTGCATTAACTGTGGCATCATAGTGGAAGAACAAAGGGCTGATTGTGAGAGAAAAAAAAGGGAAGGAAAAAGTAAGAATGTATAAGCTGTTGGTGTGTTTTGTAACTGCTGATTTCTTTTGTAGTTTTGTTTTCTTTTATTAAAAAGAACTTAAAACAATGTTTGTGAGTTCAGAGTTGTTCTTTTAGTGGTCAGAAATTCAAGTCTATGAACTCCTGGAAGCCACATTGGTACGACACTGATGTTACATACTGCCCCCTATTGGTTAACTGTTATAAAAGCTGCTATTAAACTGCATTCTGCATTAGTAGAGTGCATAGTGTTTGTCAGAAGGGTTACTGATGAGCTGCAACTATGTACATATGTGGTTGCAGCACATATGGTTTAGATTAGGACGTTGTGGATGAACATAATGAAATGTCGTTATATAAACTGATTATGGGGTGGTTTATTTCCAGAGTAACAGTACTGGATCTGTTCTGGTTCTCACATAATAAGACTAAAAAGACTTCTCTATACTTGCCTGTAAAACTGTAAAAGCAGGTGTTGCTTTATATTTATGATTTTTTTTAACTCTCTCATGATGTAATGTAGTTAACTTTTTCCACTTATATTTAATAGTGTACTTACTGCTCATTCCATAAAGTTTGTTGTTTTCTGAGTGTTTTTAGACTGCAGTACAGAATTCCTCTTACAAAAAACGGTTTTCTTCCTAAAGAACCTGCACCATGTTTCCACAAGAGGGCAGTATGGCACAAATGAAGCAAAATAACTGACAATAAATTCAGTTATTTTAGCCATAATCGCAGCTTAAGTGACCCAGTGTCAACAGTCATTGTAACTGTGATGAATTCCCACCAAGTGTCCTTTTATCTCTCACCTCACCCTCTCTAACTCTCTTTATCTGGAGGTATTTTAGACTCTTTATTCAAAATAATTCATGTACTTCATCTCTGCTCTTCCTAATTATGCTTTTCTTTTTTTTTATTTCAATCATATGGCATTTTCACTTAAATAGTGTAAAATGAAGCAGGGAGATCCAGTCAGATTAACAGCTCTTGTAGCATCATTAGGAAGAAATGAAACAGATTTCAGTGCATCTAATTCACGCATGAATGTTGTGACGGAGTGAGATTCATAGGTGTAGATTACATTTTATTAGAGGGGACACGCGATGCTGATGTCAGACGCTTAGTTTTTCTGCACCCTGGTGAACTTTTATGTCCTGATTTGTCCCTTTTTGTGGTGAAAATGTCTAATTATTTGAAGGAAAGCACAAATAATTCAAAATATAATGGAATATACTGCAGTGAAGCACTCATGCATTCTAGATTAGACACCAAATTTGTTCTTTTTCATCAACATCATAGAAAAAAGATGGACATTAAAGATCAAACACTCTTTATTGAACTCAGTAGAACCGAAAGCAAAACATATGGGTAATGGTTTTGTCTGTCGGTGCTGATAATCCATTATAATCTTTGTTACGTTCAAACCACATATCAAGGGTGTGTTTTTATGTATAGTCTGAGGAGTTAAATTAACAAAAAATAAAAGAAAAAAAGAGAAAAAAGAAAGTAGAGCCACTTATTTGCCTGAAAGGATGTGATGTGAGGACAGAGAAAGTCTTCTTTGAGGCCTCAGTAGAAGGCAGGCTGAGCTCACCAGCTAACATAATGTCTGATAAAGTGATGTACAGTTAACACTCAACCATGAGGTGATGAGGATGATGACAATGATTTACAAAATCATTCATGGAAGAGTGCCACAGGAGCAATGTGACCACACAGATATACATTTAAAAAAAAGCAAATTCACAACAAAATAACAAAGTTGGCAGCTGGTAACAGACTAATCTGTAAACGTCACTGTAAGGTAAACATGTGGGTAAATAGAACTGACAGGAAAGCAAAAAAACATGGCTAGAAACTAGAACTTGCACATTTTTTGAATGCATGTCAACAGCGGCACTGTAGAGTGAAGCTCAGTTCACAAAGCAGCTGCCTCCTCATTCTTTGCGTGTTGCTTTGCGTGGAATTGAACGAAACAGCCTCGACCCGTGCTTTATCGAACACGCATGTTTGTGTGTGTGTGTGCGTCACAGAGGGGAGATGTAAACGCCTTGCGTGTTGTACAGCAGGCAGCTCTCCTGTGCGTCAATAAAGCTGCTCCTGCCACAAGTCTGCCTTCTTTACGATTTGAGAGAAAGTTTTTTTTTTCCACCCAAATGTTCTGAATTCAAAATCAAGCTTCGATTGAGATTTGCGGGTAACTGAACGCAGCACCATTCGAACCGGGAAACGTAAAAACACCTGAAAACTCAGATCATTTCATGCAGTAGCGGTCAAGTTTTTGTTTGTGTTAAGTAGTGCGAGGCAAGGCGAAACAGCTCAACACCTTGAAGGCACAACGGATTAACAAGCCAATTATCTTAACCTCGAGATTAACTGATTTGTTTTTGCTGTTTCATGCTGCTTCGGCCGCTTTACGCATGGAGTTGAGCGCATCAGTAAAACTCAGTAAGTTTCAGTCAAGTTGTTCCACCTCATCTCGTCTCTTCTGGCACTTGTTTCATCCAATATTTGACCTACACATAAACGCACAGATGCATGCACGCGCTGCGAACCACCAGCTCAACGTCGATCTGAGATGTACAGTTATGCGGAGCAGAAACCTCGTGAACTCAGTTGGACGTTAAACGCTAAAATCTGACGTAAGACTCAAGTGTTTGGCAAAGAAACAAACCGACCGCTCAAGTCTGAATCAGTAAAGGCTCACTGGTTTCTCCTATTCCAAATTCAAAGAAAGCTGCCGCGATGACCTGAACCAACCGTGGAGTGTCATGATTTCCCATCATGCTCTGAGAAACCCCTCTCTGCCCTTCCACAGAAAGGAATGTCCCGTACAATCGAATGTCATAAGATTTAAACATAAAACTCTGCATTTCACACATAGACAATGTAATGAACAGACGAATGATATCATTGTAATATAGATATGAAACTTCTCATTAGTGTTTATGTACCGGACTCGGCATAAATCTTTTGAGAAAAAGAGAAACTAACACAAAATACTGTATTTACAAAGTGACTTTTGGCATCCATATTCAACTCTATATTACCATAGTATAAGTGGCACCTCATTTGACGGATATGAGTGTTGACAGACTGGTGCATCCACAGCTTGAAAAACAAAGAAAGGGTTTGGCATGTTGATTTGATCGTTTTTGATATAAGATTTTTGTTAAAATATAAAATCAAAACGAAACAGGGACTGGCAATAAATCTTTGCTATCACACGACCCAGTAAGTATAATTATTTGTCATATACAGTATTCAAAGGACTCCTGAAAACTCCCAAGCACGATACAAAGAAGGACAAGCCGGTTAGTATATACACGTACAGTCTCTTATAGCTGTGCTCTGCAGAATTAGTGTCCCCTTTCTTTTTCTAATACTCTGTATATATATATATATAAAAAAACCAAAACAAACAAACAAAAAAGATTTCTGTACACGTCTTTCCCACATCCCCGCCTTCTCTCGGAGATTATTGTCCCATTAGAGTAGCCGATGCTCCGTCTCTCCTGTGATTAGTCATTTAATTAGACCCTCTCCATCTCTGTGGCAACTGATGGTCGAACAAATCGCTTCCTCCCCCAGAGTTCCGTCACCGGTCGTTAGATGAACCACTCCTTCTTTGATTCGTCGATGGTCTCCGGGTTGTCGGTGCCGATGATGGCCGTGTCTGCCGATTCCGCGGCGGATTCCCCGCTGCCCTTGGCCTCGTTGGTGTGGTAGGTGCCTTTGTGACGGAACATGTAGCGGATCAGGAACACCAGAGTACATAAGATGGTGAAGATCACCACCGCAATGATGCCTGCAGAGGAGACAGACGTCATGTATGCGTTATTGTACATTTTCAGTCACTGCTAGGACGTACCTGCAGCTAATTCTGGAAAGATTTAGAAAAACTCCTTCATACTTTTACTATTTGTAGAGTGTTTGCATCTCATTCTAGAGAACTGACAAACATCAAGAAGAAAGACATTACTCTGATTCTTAGATCCCTGCACTGGCTTCTAGTGAAATATAACATTGAATTTAAGCCTCTACTTATTATCCATAAGTGTCTAAAGGGTTTGGGCCTAAAATACATCAGAGATGTGCCTGTTGAGTACAAGTCCAGAGACAATATAATAGTGTTAAGTCATTATGCTGCTCACTGCTGGAACCTGAACTTAGATTTGCACATAATGTAGCCATTTTTAAAAATAAGCTGAGGACAGCTCTTTGGTTCACTGCTTGAAAGTAATGAGTTTTATTATGAAGCCCAGTCTAAACTGCCTGCACTTTTATTAAAGTTGTCTGCACTTTTTTCACATAATTTAAATAATTTTTTTCTGCTTTATTCTGTATTGGATTTTACATGCTTTTATTGTTGTTACCTTTCGTGTTTTTATTCAGTTTTTGTCAATCAGTTTTAATCCTTCTATAAAATATGTGTGCACTCCATACAGCCTGTCTGTGCTGTTTTGGAATGAACTGATTTAATCAAATAATTTTATTCTGCAGTACGTTGTATTTGACCTTCTTCTTCTTCTTATTATTATTATTATACTTGTCAAATATGAGAATCTGCGGCACAAAAACACACATTTTAGATATATTATCTTAGTTTCTATGAAATTTTAAAGAGATTTTTTCCATTTAGGGTTTCTTAAATTCAGACAAGTTTTTTTTTTAAAATTGGTACAAACTAAAGTGTTTTCATTTTAAAGCAATTTGTTCCTCAGATATGACAGATGTTAAACTAAATCATATAATCAACTCCTAATCTGACAAACTGAATTATCAAAATGAACAGTTGAATCATTATTTCTAACAATGTTCATTTCACATCTACTATCTGACTTATTTCTCCTTTTTTTGAGAGACTTAGTGAAGACAAAAGAGCCTCCTGGCCAGATTTAAAATCAGCGCTTCATGGCCAAATGTTCATTCCTCAAACCACCAGGCTCTGGGTTGGCATCTTTGGACAAAGCAAATCTTACAATATATTTTCCATACAGCTCTGATGTAACGACTGACCTCCAATGATGGCCGAGTCCCTGTTGACTCCATCAGGAATCACTCTCTCCTCATTGAAGGGGAACTCTGCATCTAAAAACCGAGAGGAAGAGAAGAAGAAACAATGGCTTTAAAGTTTTAACTTGCATAACAAAAGCAGCTACTCTCAGGCAATCTGTGCACAGAACAGTTCCAAACAGATAGGCAGAGTGTTAGAAGGTCAGACAAACACCAACATGTCACAGTTCTGCCTACATCACCACAGAAATGATCGTTTTTTAGCAATAAAAAGTCACTAGGAACAATTCCCTGCATAACTTCTGGTGATTTATAATGACAATGTCCGGCTTTTCAGCATTGAAGAAAAACTGAAACACACTGTAAGGCACTAATGCAGGAGGACAGATGCGGTGCTTGCTTTCTTCTATACAGCCGACAGCTTCACTGAATGCATACATGAGAAGGTCAACTAGATGGATACACATCGTCCTTTGGGGAGCTGTTTACTTTAATGCATGGCTGCATTGTTTCATGCATTTCATTAAAGATCCATCAGAGGCTAACAGGTTAATAACACCTGCTGCTTCTGTCTGCCCACTTTAATTCTCTGCGTAGAGCCATAATCTAATTGCTCGGGTTCTCCCATGATGCTCAGAAGTGGAGAGTAAATGAGCGGACGGAGAAACGCGAGGCCGAGATAAGAGGAGGGGGTGGTGAGTGAAAAGGAGAAATACGGTGCTGCTGAAACCTCCAATAACAGATTGTTTTCTTTTCCTCAATTCTTATTTCGTTTCAGGGGATGGAAATGCAGGCATGTATAATCCAGCAGTTCCGTGCACACGAAACCTGAATATACGCGTACAGTCACACAAAACATCACCCTGGAATAAGCTGGCTGTGATTTCTGCGGCTGACTGTATTACCCAGAGTCCTCCAGGGAAGTCAAGAGCATGAGTAAGAATCAAAAGTAGAAGAGGAGGACATTTTGGTATTTCAGCTGCTGGCATGTGCTTGGATATAACGTTAGAAGTAGAATGGATCTGAAAACACGAGACAAGGTGAAAGAGGAAAAATCAGGAGATGGCAAAGAAGTAATAAAACTGACAAATGGAAAAACAGGAAAAGGGGAGGAGAAAACAATCAAATAAACTACTGCAAGTCACCAAGATTACCATTAGAAATGAAGGGTTGAGGGAGGTCTGGATGAATTATAGATTAGCACCATCTATAGAAAATGTAAGGTAAAATAAATAATGGTGGAAGCGGAACTTGGAGTCCAGATCGATGGACTGGATCAATGCTGGAGTGTTCAGTGCTCCCAGAGGCATAGTTGGCACAGAGCCTGAGAAAGATGGCTGCTTCACGAATAATGTCACTCAGAATACCGAATGCAACACGAGACACACGAGTACTGAAGGCATGCCTGTGTGTGTGTACATGTGTAAGCAGACACGATGGAAACAGAGCTAGAGTGTGTTTGCATGCAAGGAATCAATTATAGTGTATGCTATGATGGAATGGTAATGTGTGTCTCTAAATATGTTGTTGTTTGTTGTGCTAGTGGCACAGCAATGCTTTAAATGCTAACAGCAGCATGTTAAAATGCTCACAAGCACATTAGCAACAACACAGTTAAAGCTGATGATGCCATAATTTCTGGAGGTATATTGCCATTCAAGAAAGCACTTGAAAAGTTAAAATTCTGACCTGTTGATATGCGATGTGAAATATATTTACTATCCATATCATGTCTCTACTAAATTTTAGGGTAATCTATCCAATATATTTCTCTCAGAGTCATCAATGTGAATGACATGGTTGGGCTTCAGGGAAAAAAGCCAGATTTAGCTTCTAGCTGGCCAAAAGCAGTTGTTACAAAGTTCCATGACACTCCATCCCATAGTTGTTGATCTCCAGAGACATGCTGTGAGCATGGCTACAGCTGCAAATATATACTAAACAAAGGTCACACTGTGTATCCCAAAAATTGGAAGAAAGTGGAGTAAACCTTTAGACTTCTCTCTGCCACACTGAACGAGAGAGGGGCACTTTCTTAGTCGTGGTTCAGATTTTTTTTAAGTTGGCTTTGCAGCATCAAAAGGCTTCTCGTATAAAGGATTTGAGGAAGAAGGATTACAGCACTGTAAGGACATCTGGTTTAATACCCACCTGTGTTGTCCAGACGCCAGGGGTCCGTTGCAGCAGACATTGGTGGGATGGTGAGTGGTGACGCCCCACAGTTGGATTCTACTAGCTTGCCCTGGTAAGACACAGGTGAGGCGGCTGCAGGCTTTTTGTCTGGCTGACCGGCTGTCGGCGTGGACTGAGCTTGCGTGACTGCTCTCAGTGCAGACTTGAGGGGGGCGGCTCCGTTGAACTGAACCCGCGAGAGACACCCGATGAAACCTGGGGTGTTGTAGCGCTCGATGAGGACGGGGTCTATGTGTCCGGTTTCTGCATGGAGACAACAAAATTGGAGAGAAGCTTAAAACCCACAATGAGAACATGAATCCTCCCAAACTGGAAGCAGGGGAGCGAGGATGAGTAGGAGGAGGAGGCAGATACACCGACTCTGACCTCTAATGTCAAATTATCGGATGAATAATGAATCCCCACCCCCACCTCTCCTCGCAGTCTCCTTGTCTGTCTTCTTCCCTGCTTTTTTGGTAGCCATTCTCCTATTCAGGGGCTGACTTTACAGCACAGCTTGTGGCTTTCATGCTGTACATTACAAAAGGAGAAAGCACTTTAGGTCTCTGGCTTCCATTGTGTTGCTTCGATGCACCATTAAAACACATTGGTCCTTCTGCTCTTAAGCAGTAATTCTGAGAAGCCTTTACCACGCTTTTGTGTAAAAGGGTAATTAGAGCCCACATGAGGTTTTATTCTTATTTTTCAAATTTTATTTGTCTCTGTCCGTCACTCCAGATCTGTATAAATGTAACAAGAAGTGAAAGAATGATCAAAAAGTACAAGACAGCTATTTTGCGTCCTGACAGACATTATTTTCACTTCTAATGATTACATTAGGGTTGACTTATTGCAATGGCAATCAGATAAACTCCAGTATATGTGTTTTAATGCAACAGTTTGTGCACTTATAGCTCTGCCTCACAGTCCACCTTGGTCTCCTTTGATTGTCGCCTGTCTTTGTTTTTCAAAGAGAATTACTTAAAGACAAACAGATGAAGCAGCGTCTGAACTGCAGGTCAGTCCAGCTGGTCAAATACACCCTGTTCACTCTGTACATTACATAAGGTGTTTGCAGGTTGCATGCAGCATATTTCCCAGAGATGACAAATATTGATTTTTTTACTAACAGTTAGTTAGAGCTGGAACGAGGTGACTGTGCAGTGGTTTGATATGGCCTGAAAACAACCTAGAAGCGTTAAATCTACTCAAAATTCTTGCTTGTTTACTTCAGGGTCACATCAATCATCACAATAAGTAATGATATAATAAACTCCAAGTCTGGCCTATTCCCACATACTTGCGTCTCCATCACTTTTAAAGTCATCACAATGATTCCCTTGCCCACCATACAACTCCTAACCTTTATACCAAATCTGGAATGATTTATATAATGGCTGACGAATTAACGTCCCCACAACATAAGCAATACAAGTACACCGACACACTCAAACACTTCAGAGAAGATATGAGAGAAGAGAAACTGCAGGCAGCGCACAGAACGATAAAAAAAATTCCTCAAACTCCTACAGTTCAGCAAACGGTGCATAAAACAAACATCTTCAGACACGCTCCTCTCCGGCACAAACCTGGACCGATTCCAAAAGAACCGTCTTTGACACTTTCACAGAGCCGCAAAACACATTACTCTTTCACATGAACTCTTGTCGAAGCCAGGTTTGAATTTTTCCGTGCACGGCTGCTCCACTGCTGCACAACGGCGCCACACCCAGAGGACAGTGTTTGGACAATCCCACATTAAAAAAGCGAACAAGGGGATGACTAGCTGGAGTTGTGTGTGTGCGCAGCGTGTGTTTATTTAATGAATCCTGTTAGGTCAAATGATGGGGCTCTGAGTATCTGGACGTGGCTTATAATGTGATTCTGTCTCCTTATTCCATTTCAGTGGGTCCAATACAAGCATGTGTGTCTGCATTCTATTGAGTCTGCTGCCTGGAATAGAGCTCAGCACTATCTGAATCTTCTTCGCATTTATCATCTGACCAGACCTCCTACAGACACTTACACTGTGTGTGCATGTGTGCTAACAGTTCTACTGAGACTTAATAAAAGGCTCTGCAGTTTCCATACACCACGTCGTGAGAGTCAGGACGAAGCACTGATGCTGTTTATATGTGTGGAAAGCTGTTCTCAAACTGAACCGCAGCTCGGCATCACCTGTCTGATGAGTCACTGGTTAACTGTTGTGCAGGAACAGACCTTCACACATAGAAAACGGTGGAACTGCGTATGAATCTGCATAGGTGTGGGGGTGTAGCAGATAGACACACAGACACAGGAGGGAAACAAGTGTCTCACAGCACTACAGTAAGCGCAGTGAGCAGATTACCGATGACAACATGGAGACAGAATATGAATATGAATACTAGTCCTCTCTCTCCTGTATGCCAGAGCATGTGTTGATCACTGCAGAGGCCTGTGAGTGAATACTAATAGGCTCTCTGTTGGGAGTACAACAGGCTGCTTTGCATATAATGCCATACGCAATGCACACAGCAAACAGCCAACACGATTATACTAGAAAGCAGCGTGTTTGTAGTTCAAGTAGCATGCATGCTACTCATAAACGTCACTGATAAGAGCCTTAATCATTTTAATGCATGTAGTACGAATGGAAGAAAAAGAGGTGGACAAAAATGCATAAAAACTTGCACTGTTCAATGCGATCCCTAGCAAAAATAGAGGAATTATGCACATTGAATTTTTACTGGATAGCACTCTGTTGTAAACCTTTTAAGTCTTATGAGGAGGAAGTTTTAACAGATAGTTTGCCCATCCTTAACAACACGCTAATATATTAACTTCAGCAAGTGATACCATCATGTTTGAGCTATTCACCACTAAACTGACCTCGTGCCTTGTAATTCCTTTTATTGCTCGCCCTAGTGGCATCTTAAGGAGCTTTTCAGACTGATCAATAAAACATGGGCACGTACACACACCAACAGTCCCCAACACAGCACTCATCTTTACAAACCAAAGGACGCTAATCCATTTGGTTTGAGACTGTAATAATGAAATGTACCATGATGTGAAGCATGGATCCAGTGTTGTGTTGTACCGTATGTGACCCAGTGACAAACCCAGCCAGACAAAGCACACACACACACACACACACACACATCACAGCAGCAACAAGGTCAGCATGTTGATCACAGAATTGCACCTTCTGATGGCGTGTCACCACGGTGACCGGTGACATCACATGAATAATTCAAAAGGTGAGGCGGCGAATAAAGCTGTGGGGAGAGGAGGACGGGTAGGTGGGGAGAGGGGGCATGTGTTTTAGGGTGATAGAACTGCATGAGGTGGGGGTGATAAAAAAAAAGAAGACAGAATAGTAGCAGCAGAAGGGGGAGGGTGTGGCAGCTTCTTTGAGAAGGAAAAGGTGAGAGACGCGAGAGGGGGATAAGAGTGGGTGAAAAAAACGAAGAGTGATAAAGAAATGGGATGACAAGGAGGGTGCTCAGATGGAGGGGTGGGGAAGAGGAGATCAAACACAGTTGCCATGGCAACAAATGGAAGCTGATTTAGGGGTGATGGAAAGAAAAAAAAAGGGGAGGGGTGGGGGTAATGAAAGTAAGATGCATTTGAGACACATCAAAAGAATATTAATATGAATCCGCCCGCAGTTAAACAAATAAGCAACATGCACAGTCACGTGCACAGCGTCTGGTTGGTGGTAACACATAGAGGGCCAGACAGAGAGAGGGAGAAGGGGGGAGGCAGACAAGCAGGCAATTAGAAAATGCTGGAGGGATAAACTGGAAAAGAGAAGTGGATATAGTGCTGCTACAATCACTTCAGATTCATGATATTAATATTCATCCTTTCATTTCTTGGTGCATGTGATCCGCTGCAAAGTTTGAGAATAAAAGAAAAAAAAGCACAACTTCCCTTCATTTGTGATTCCAGGCTTCACACACTGAACGCTGTGGTCTCCCCATGACTGTCTAGAAAAACAGCGTTGAACTGAACCAAACTGAAATGAACTGCAGTGAATGGGGAGGAGGTGTGGGGGGGTAATAGAGTGTGATGAATTAGGGAAACAACAGTGAGGGAGGCGCAGAGCAACAGAGGAAGGCAGATAAGAGCTGAAGAGGCTTTAGTGGAAAATATACATGTGCTTGTAACACCCACCCATACTAAACACACACACATACACACACAGGTGTATTTGTTAATCCTTGATCAGGATGTCGGGTTGTACACATGCCAAGCCAAGAAACACACACTGAGACGTGCTAACGAACAGACCCGGATAATAATTAACATCACCCTCTCTGTGACGATTCATTTTTCCCTCTGACTCAGACACACACCAGGGCTCGGTGTAATTTCCCTGCAATCCAATTAATCCAGCGGAGGGGGGATTGCCTTGAAAATTCAATTGCATTATTAGAAATTTGCCCCAAAGCACAAAACACGAAAGGATCCCCCTCTGCTGCAAATTTAATTTACAGTTTACCTTGAAGTGACTCACGCTGAATTGTTCAAACTAACCTGGGCGCACTCATGCATTTGCACGGACACACACAAACACAGAGACAGCGCTAGTGTTCACGCATGCAGAAAACTGTACCTGAGAGGAGTTTGTGTCTGGAAACAGTTTGTGAGGCTTCTTCTTTCACTCGTTCTTCCTCTCTGTTATGTGGATCTCCTAGCACAGCACCACATTGGCAAGCATCTCTCTCTCTTCGCATTCCTACCTCCCTCTATCTCTCTCTGCAGTGCAGTCCCACCCCCACTCTGACACAGCAGCTGGAGAAAACCTGGATCCCGGACAAACACCGGCACGGATCAGGACTCACCAGCCTGAAGTACAAGTGGTGGTAACAGCCAGGAGAGGACAGCATGATGTCATCCTTTCATACACAGACACACAAAGTAGTGAGCACTTACTTTATCTCTTTTTAAAAGGCACGCTGACATTACAGAGGTTACAGAATGACCAATCAGAGATTCTTGGAGAGAGATAAGGGAGAAAAAGTAGCCTGTGCTATCAGCTTCATCTAACATCGGGGTTCATCAGCGCTTTAATCAGAGACAGGATGTCTTGTGGCTCTCCATGCAAAGGTCACGGCACAAAAGAGAGCCATCGACAAGCTGCCGAGAAAGAGGGGAAATCGATTGAACTTCATGCTTTAGAAAATGGTCAGCAGTACACATGATAAGTTAGTTCTAAAGAATCAGCACACTCAGCTTAACTTTATTGTATAGCTCGGTGTGCTGAATCCACAAAAGCCGGAAAAATCCTCATCAGCAGGACAGCAGACGAATGAAATGATTTATTAATGCAGTGGCGTCTCAAGGAAACCTTTTTCTCAGCGTGCTGCAAGATGTCAGTTACTGTAGAAGGCGTGAATTGACCTACTTTGAGTGCTATCCTGCTTATATTTCTCTTGAAAACTTAGTTAAAACACGCAAAACTGCTCACAAAATATAAAAAATATGATCATAATTTAATAAAATAATACAAAATGAGTCATAATCAGTCTACAAGGCCATTTATGATACTGTTTTAAAGGACACTCTTATGTTTATCACAAGGCTTAATGAAATATTTGGCCCAATATTAAAATTTGAACAACATGTATACAGACAAATTTATTTATAAAAGGATTTGAGGGGATGCTCTTCCCTTTCTAGTGCCTTTACTTACCGTTTCTACTGACAAAAAACTCCAAACATGTACATATCATAAAGCACAGACGGCTTATAACGTTAATATTGAACAAATATCTATTTTAAGCTGGATTTTTACGTGACAAAATTAATGTCATGTCGATCTGAAGGATGGCATGTTGGCAGATGGACACACACTCGATCAGTCACAACATTAACAGATGAAGTGACTGACATTGATTATTGGATTACAAAGCAATGTTCTGCGGCCACGTGGCATAAAAAGGCTCCGGAGCAGCTATAGGAACATGACAAAGATGGTGATGACTCTGCCTCAGAACTCCCCAGATCCCAATCCAATCAAACATTCTTGGGATGTGACGGAATAAATCCACAGACACGCCACAGGACCCAAAGAATCCACCAGTGGCAAACATCACAGGGCAGCCTCAGAGATAGTGTATGCATTCCCTGATATATGAGAGCTGTTTAAACGTAATATTAGACTAGTGTTTCAGTGGTTAAACAGTGGTGACTTTGCTTATGGTGCCGGCAAGATTTCACTTGCACAGGCAGTTTAGATATTAACCTTATGAATAAACTTTATTTATAGGGCAGGTATCTTAATGTTTAAAAAGCACTCCACAGAAAAGGCAGTAGCTTCTCATCATAGCCTGCTGGAAAGGCTCCTCCAGGGTCAAAGTGTGTTTGAAGTGAAAAGAAAGAGCCCAATTTAAAATAAAAGCACACAAAAATGCCAAACCGGAGAAAATTGCAAATAAGAGCTATTATGCCTCAAAGTTCCTCAGAATAAAGCCATTACACCTTGAGATGGCTGTGTTACTCTTAGAGCCTGTGCAAAATAATTGGCAGCACCCACTGGGAGCGACACATTAAATGTGTGTGGACAGAGTTAACAGAAGAAGAGAGGCAGGGGGAATAAAGAATAGAAGGGAGGAATCAGAAATTCAGCGCGGTACTGATGTACATGTCCTTTACAACCAACCCTCAGGGCTACAATCATCTGTCTTTAATAGCACTTTCACAGCATCACTATTTCTATCGCTCGCTTCTCTGCCTTTGGCTCTGAATCTATTCCCTCAGATAGACACACCAACATACCGTCCACGCACACATCCGCTCGCACTGACACACAGGCTTGACAGATTTGTGGCACAGAGTTCGGGGTTAGGAGCGTGCCTGCTGCTCCGGCTGATGTATGACTCATCTCCCCCCCATCTATTCCACTGGGATGCAGAGATCCAGAGTCCTGTGCAATACATCAACACACCCACCCACCACACAAACACACACCCAGTTGTGTCATCATCGCTTTAGAGGACGTTACATTAAGTTACAGGACATTTATATCACACAGAGTTACCCGAACCATAACCACTGCTGTCCTACACATAACTTCAACCTAAGAATCCATTATTTATGTTATGGGAGCAGAGTCAGGTAATACAATGTGTAAGTGGATTCATATCTCCACGACAAAAGTGGTAAAAGTATGCATCATCATAGATACATGAAAGGAAATATGCTCTTACACCTTCACCCAAGTCTTGTTAAGCACTGATGTTAGGATACAGTTTCCTCCACATACACACAGAGCACAGTGTTAAGTTAAGGCTGCAGCAATTACTAAAGCACATAGCATGTGCCAAACCGTCCCTGCACTTCATGATCAATACTACTTCCGCACAATTACCCTTGGCAGCAAAACCTGCAAATCTCAGGACCCTGAGCCTCAGTTAGTCACACACACAGCTATCATAAAAAATACAAGTGGAAGGATGGAAATTATATCATGTCATGACAAGCAGCCTCAGGTCTGACATCAGAGGGTCAGCTTGACACTGGAAGGAAAAACTCAATACAAAACTGGCTTTTAAAACATCAGATTTTAAGGATAAAGACTTGAGTTTGGAATCCAGAACATGTCCCAGTACTAGAATTAGGAGAGTCCTGTCATCTGCTACAAGCATTTTGCCAATTTGCTAATTTATCATCAGTATACTAGATTCTAAACAGACATTTGCATTGGACTCATGGCTGCCGAATATATTGCTTCAGCATCAACATTGCGAATGTGCATGTTGGATGGTCAGATCAAAGGAAATGTGATGTGCAGTGAGGCAAATGAGCTCATACACATCACGCTACAACATGTTTATGCTGCCTGATATAAAAAGAAAACACATGCATCACATTTTCTGTGACTAATCTGCAAGAAAGTCTGTCTGATAAACACCATTTTCTCCAATTTAAGGCTTCTTGGATACACGTTACATGACAAACAAATATATAAAGGCTTCACATGTGCACAGCAGAATGAGCGAGGAGCAGGAGAGAAACACCGAGGAGTACTGGCTGTTAAGAAAAAAAGGATTTCAGTTGTACACAAGGGAACATGTCTAATTGGTGTGAACATTTAAATCGGCATTCAAAACTCGTATGATGAGCTAAAAGCCAGATCTAGCTAAAAAAAAAAAAAAACTAGTTTGGATACCTGTCAGTGTAAAACCATATGAGAAAAGTTCTAAATGTTTTTCTGGTTTCTCTATGCAGACATACTACCCAACAAAATCACTCCAGTTATTTGGTTCTTTCCAAACAGAGCTATGTCAGTTATGTAGTGAAAACAAATCTTGTATTTGCAATATGTATTACAAAATAAAAGTCACAGAAAAGCAGAAGATCACAATGTCAGCTTTTTTCTCAACCGAAGCAGTTCCTGCCATGTATACAAGCAAGGAACGTGTGCCAAAACTTGCATGTGTTTCCATTTATCATCAGTGAATTCTGCACTCATGTCCTCTTCCCACATTTTCTTATTTTGGATAGCTTGGGTCGACTGAATTAAAAGGATCACATACCAGAAATGATATGTATTAGCATGGATATGGAAAAGGTGCTTTTTGAACAGAGTCGAATGTGAAACAAATAAAATGCATGAGAAAAAAAAATCTGCAAATAATAAAAATACTTAATCATTTTAGGGGTTGATTATAGTCTCTGCAGCCCAAAGGCAAAATGTCAGCTAAAGAAGGGATGGATAAAGTGTTGTTAAACATATGGGCTGACTGATAGCAGTGTTTAGTAGAGGAACAAGTACTGCACTGATGTGAGTTTGCAGAGATATTGCCTGAAAAAACCCACATCTTGACTTTCTTTTACTAATAGTCTTGTCTGGGTATCTGTGCATGCTCACTGTACAACTCTCTAGTTTCATTGTTTGCCTATTTTGCTTCTTCCATCTTTTGCCATCTAATCCCATCCCACAATCAGCAGACTGTGAGGTGACAGAGGAGATATCGTGATCAGAGTGTGTGTGTCTGCCTGTGTGCTGTACCAAACACAGGGTCTCTTTCTCCCAGAAATAGAGTTGGAGAGCTGGGCTGTCTGACAGCCTCTCTTGTCTCTGCGGTCCAAACACAGAAATGGAACAGATCCGATGAGACGTTCAAATGCCTGGTTTGTTCTCCCTGCTTTCTTCCTCCGTCTCCCTCTTTCTGATGACAATACTTCTGTCATCCTTCTGTTCTAGTCTTCTTCAGTGTCATTATCCTTTTTCTGTCTAAATAATTTAGAGTTATGACTTTCACTACAATGTAGAATTTCAGTGCACTCAGTCTATTTATGTGTCAGGAATAAAACAAAATTGGACCTGTTTTGGTATGTAAGGTGACTTTGTCCTGTTTGTCCTGAAAACATCTGTGCCGTGTTAGTTGGATAAAGATGGAAGGCTGTGTTTTTGTGTGCATACGTGCTTGTTCATATACTTGTGTGTGTGGCTGTGTATTCCCCGGGGTTCTCGTGGTGTGTGCAGCAGTCGATACTTCTGGCTGGTAAGTGAAGTCAGCCATTACTTCAACCTCACTGACTTTCTCTGCACTCGTGGTGAAGGACAAAAGAGAGGAGGGGAAAAAGAAGGGAACAGAGAACACAATAGGACGCACAAAGGTGCAACAAGATACTATTATCCATCAAATGTACATTATGTTTTGCTACAAAAGGGAAAAAATGCACAGTCATCTAAATAGGTTAAGGCAAAAGGTTATTGATAACTGGGATAATTAGGGTTATTGGTGCCTAACGTGTTTGTCCAGATGATTTAGGCCTTTGTTAACACCCATGACCTTAGTAAGTCCAGTAGGAAAACAGAAACTGAAGACTGCAGACTAAAATGATGAACTGCACTGTAACCATTTCAACACTGCTGACACTGTTTTCTACAAGTAATGAGTCAAACTAGTGGTTGGCAAACCTGAATAGTCACATCAAAGGGAAAATCCAGAACTCTCGTTGTAATGATTTTCTAAATTGGTCCAGCACTGTGGGCATCCTTCTGAAAGCGTAATGCTGAGCTACTAGATATGAAGGTAGTGTAGCCCTCTGAATCCCAAACAGTTTACTAACCGTAGCCTCATTTTTTACCGCAATATCAAGTCCTGCACCTCTCTGGAAACAGCACAACCACGACTAGAAGCCGAGAGAACTATGAAGTGTGATTACTGTGAATTTATTGAAATGTTGACTTTACAAAAACGGAAAAATCCCAGAATCGACTCATATACAGTGTTTTTCCAGGTGCCCACAGGTGTTACCATTACTAGTAAAAAAATGACTTTCCTTAAAGTGACTTTACACACTATTTATATATTTCCCCACAGAAATTTTGCATTCATTTCCATACTAGTGTCCTCTCTGCTCTGTGCCCACACTTGGTCCAGTTCAGTTGAAAAATCTCTGAATGTTTGTCATGTTCCTGTTGATCACAGCTGAGCAACTAATGAATTCTCGGTTGTGCTGAGGAGCTCAGATTAATTTTTAATCAGAATCTGGCTATTGCAAAGCCACTTTTTTTTTAAAAAATGAGACATGTAAAATAAAGTGTCTTTAATAAAACATTACAATTTTTAAATCAGTGTTGGTTTACTTTTGCATTGGACTGCCTGTCACACATGATTATCAGAATGGAAACAGTTGGAAACAGTTGGAAAGTTAACAGTGCAACAATTGTTTCTGTTTTTACAGTTTCTGGCTGTGACAAAGGATTTGATTCTGGTGATTTGTCTTAAAGATAACATGTCTTTTAAACCTGCCAGCTGGTTCTGGGGCTCAAATGGGTACATTCTAACGCATATACATGAACAGGAAACAGCTTTTATCAATATGTTTAAAATGATCACATACATCCAAACAGACAAACACACAGATCAAATCATGCTCCAAAGTCCCCCTGCAGGCCTCTAGCATTCTCTAGTGGACAAAATGCATCAGTACAGTTTCTTTTCCAAGAGTGAAATTAGAGAAATTGTATTTTTGTGAGTGTGTTTTACCGTTTCTTGATGTCACTGTTCATTAATGTTCATTTCTGCTAGTGTTGGGGTTTCAGAATCCTGATCAAACCAAGATATATTTTATGTAAAAGGGTTTATCTTTGCATTAAATGATATAAACAGAATAGAGTTGAACTATCCAATATAAAAGAGAAAGATCTAAATACAATTACATTCAGTTTGCCTCTTTATTTGCAAATCTGCTAAAGCTCAGAACACCAGGAAGACTCTAAATATGCATTAAATCACTCGAATCTTGAACTCACTGCTCCTAAAAGCTCAATCGAACTATAACATGGCGAGGTTAGAGGGGTGAGGACACGCATGACAGTCAATATATATAATGGCAGTACGTGTTCATGCTGTACGGTATGAACTGTGTTGGAAAAAGTGAGCAGAAAAAGTTTGTACGAGGTGACACACTCACCATAGACTTTACCCAAGAACAGCGTCTTGACCATGTTGAACTGTGTGTCTGAGGCCTCTGGGAGGTTGTAGCTGACTGGAGGGTAATGATCCAACTGAGTCCACATAGAGAGAGACAGAGAGAGAGAGAGAGAGAGATGGGGACATAATATATTAGCATCTGCATTTTAAAGGGAGTCGAAAACTCCTGACCACAGCGTTTTCAAAAGACTCAGGGTAAGACCTGCATCAGCACATTAAGCAAAGTGCACAGGATGATGAAGAAAAGATGGTAATTCATTGCTGCCAGGCGATGCAAAGCCACAACACAGCATAATCAGAAGCTCAATGGCTCCCTCTTGTGATTGTCAAATGGCAGGGAAGCTGCAAATAGATGAGTTGGGGGAAATCACTCATATTCTTAAACTGCCCATAAATTGATCAGAATCCATGACAGCAATTTTCATTAATCACAATTAGTTCAGTAAATATCAATAAAGAAAATGAAACCAAATCCAGCCACTAGACAATCTGGACGGAAAAGGACTTCCAGAATGCATGTTTTCAAATATGAATCCAAGTTTATTCCTTACCTTTTTCACCTTGAGCCTTATAGAGCTGCTTTAATATACAATATTTGGCTGTTTGTGCCATATA
This sequence comes from Acanthochromis polyacanthus, assembly GCF_021347895.1. NCBI lineage: Eukaryota > Metazoa > Chordata > Actinopteri > Pomacentridae > Acanthochromis > Acanthochromis polyacanthus. The sequence continues at coordinate 16,070,919 of NC_067132.1, read as the reverse complement.
TTGTTTATGTCAAGTCATGAAATGCCATTTAGAATACCTGTGCATATGCCAAATTCACTTTTAACCTTCCTGTTGTCCTCATTTAGGGGAACCAAAAATATTCTTTCCTTGTCTAAAAAAAAAAAATCAAAAATCAAAGAAAGTCAGCAAAAAATCCCCCAAATTGATAAAAACTTGCAAAATTTTCAGGAAGAAAATTTCTTAAAAGTTTCCCTTAAAAGTTCTATTTAAAAATAGAAATATATATTTTTTTAAAAAGTAAAAAAAAAGTACTGTAAATATTTTCAGAAAATGAATACAAATCTTCTAGAAAAAAATCCTAAAAATATCTAAAGTGATTCCATATATATCAATAAAAGTGCTAATATTTTCTTTAACAACATTTGAAAAAAACTCAACCAAAATCCAGCAAGTTTTGCTGGATTTTGGTTGCTTTTTTCCCCGAATGTTCTTAAAGAAATATTTTTTCTAACATTTCTTTTTTCCACCAAAAAATTTTCAAAAATTTCCCCTAAAATGTTGAAAATGTGGAAGTTTTCACTGTGAAAATATATATGTTTTTTTAAAAACACATTTTCAGACTTTAAAACGGGTCAATTTGACCCGCAGTACGAGGGTTAAGGATTCAGACGACATTAAAATGCTCTCCAAAGAATGAAGAATGAATTGAATTGCAAAAATGATTCCAAAGCAGAAAATGTGCCGGTATCAACTAAAATCCACTTGTGTTACATCTTTTTTCGTCTTCTCTGTGAACTGCAGCATAAGTTACTGCACAGGGAGTAACTTCTATGGTGTTCAACACACCAACCAACCACATCTATCCTGTGCAACAAATGTATGAAATCTGTTCCAAAACACTTCATCATGGTGGATGGTTTCACAGACCAAATGATTAAAGAAAACTTCTTATCTATAAAGCTGTTACTTTTGTTTTTCCTCCTTTTGTGTAGCCGAGCTACTCGTGGCTGAAAGCAAACTGAAAAGGGATTTATCCACAAATATCCCGCACACAAAAAACCCCTTCTTCATCAGCATTTGAGATAAATGATCACACATTAATTAACAACACGGAATTTCTAATGTCTGCCGTGGGTTCAAAGCCATTCCCGATTTTAAAGCAGAGAGAGAGAGAGAGAGAGAACAAGCATCCTGTTTACAAAGACGAGCACTAGTGGAGATGTGGGAGCAGAGAGGGTGATGGAGGGAGGGAATACACGACTTTAATATCCCTGCAACATAATTAACTTGTTATTGCTGTTTCAGTGAAGTTTCTAATTAGCTTGAAGGCTGCAGCCGGCGCTATTGACGAGAATAATTTCAACCCCACAAATTGGTTTCTGTGTGTTCTAGAAATAAAAGATGGTTCCGTCTTTCCTTCTCCCTGCCCACAGGAGAACTGTATCTCGGCGCACAACCGGTCTGCAGAAAGCGTACCCATGGGCCGAGCCAGAGGAGGGAGGTTGATGGAAAACAATGACTTTTGTTACCGTGTGTTTTACTGGAAATTTGTTCTATTGACGTGCTGAATAGCTGTCATGGCCTGTTAGCTGGGAGCGGAGCTGGACTGCCACTAAAGGGCCAAGATTAATGTGTGTGTGTGTAGTAGCTCTTGTTTACAGTTTTGAATCAGTAGAGTCCTCCTATACAGAAAATTCTCTCCCTACTTCCCCTCCAGACTCTTCTCTTCCCCTCTCTGTCTCTCAACACACACACACACACAAACACACACATACAACATATCCTAATTTGATTCTTTCCAAAAGCCTGGTCTCTGCGGAGCATTGTGTGGGTTTTGCTTTCCACGGTGACTGGAGGGTGGGATAATGGGACACAATTAAATTGCGCTCAGCTTATTTACTTTTATCTGAGAAAACAAATTGGCTGCACAACCAGGGAGGGCGGGTTGAGTCTTGAAACCCCACAAAAAGGTCCACAGAGGGAGACAGCCAAGGAAGAAACCTCATTTTTACCAAACTTTGTCAATTACAACCGCAGTTACTGGGATCCCTTTTACGCTGCAACATTTAGACAACACGCTTGTCTCCTTTAAGTGCTGCTGCTGCCTCTTTAGTTACATAAAGCTGACATAAGCAAAGCAATCAGGGGTAGGACAAAAGAGAAAATTAACAATGGGTGAAATCTATTTTCTTAACTATGTGCTCTAAAGGAATCTAATTTAGCCAATGTGCTATATCTAGCCAAAGTAATTTGGAGTACAGTGTCTTAGTTTCGTGGCACCTCGCTTTCCTTAAGCCTCGTGTCATCCTGTGGGTTAAAACTGACCTGTTTTAAAGTTTGAAAATGTGGAGGAAAAAAATATGTTCATAATAAAACTTCTGATTAATGTTTCTGGGAAATCTTTGAACATTTTTTGGTGGGAAAAAAAGAAATATTAAAAATGTTTCTTGAGAATTTTCACATAAAAATCAGCCAAAATCCAGCGAATTTCGCTGGATTTTGGCTGATTTTTATGTAAAAGTTCTTAAGAAATATTACAAGTTTTACTGATATATATGGAATCATTTTAGACATTTTTAGGATTCTTTTGGAAGATTTTTACTCATTTTCTGAAAATATTTACAAGAATTTCCTTGCCAAATTTGGGGGATTTTTTGTTTTTAAAAATAAAACTTTCAAGGGAAAGTTTTCAGGAATTACTGGAATTTTCTTCCTGACTGTTTTGCAAAATTTCAGAAATTTGGGGAATTTTTCTGCTGCATTTTTGGATTTCTGTCTGACAAGGAAACATTATTTTTCAGTTCCCGTAAAGAGGACAACAGAAGGATTAATGATATCTGAGGGATGAAAACACTCCCGTTACAGATTAAACACCGGACAAGCTAAGTGCAAACGTTTAAATTCCATTGTCCCCTCGGAGAAATGCTTGAACTTTATTTCCAAGTGAACTCCTGAATTATCATCGCAGCAACTGGTGGACAGAAGAGGAGGCAACAGAGATAAAATGACTGACGCCTGAAGGGACACGTCGCTTTCATCTCCACACCCTCGCAGTGTGAGAGAAAGGGAAAGTCAGAGATGGCGAGATGGGAACTTATTTTAATCTCCCCTTGGTGTGCCTTTGATAGTGAACGAACCTAACGAGACCTCAGAGGCTGCACACATTTCAGCAGGTTTTTGTGTTCACATGCAAATCTTTGCCTTCGAGAAAGCCTCAGGATTCTAAAAGGGTTAGGTAATCTAAATGCATCAAAGTGGGTCTTTGTTGCAATATTTTTTGAGTCTACTTTCTTTATCAAAACAGTTTTTCTATCAGTCCTCTGCTCTCTCTTTCCCTCTAATCTGGCCTTTTCTTTGGTCTTTAGTCCTCTCTGGCTCTAGTCTTCCCACTTGTTCTCCATCTTTAAACGTCTTTAAACTAAACAGTAGCTTGTCTAAATGCCTTTAAGATTTGCAGCCCTGATAACAGAGAAGCGAGACCTCTGCAGCCGGAGGTAAACAGTGCACTGCTCCTTACGCTCTGGAAATTGAATTTGATCCACTGGCAGGCCCACCAGCATAACTGACTTTTATGGCATCTGCCTCAAATCTCTGCCTCTCACTCATTCTGTTACCTAGGATGAAAGCAGCAAGGCCTTTGATGAGCACGTAGGCAAAGCAACAACAGGAGGGTTAAGTTCCAAAGGCCGAGGCACGCAATAACAAAACTGGCATTTTAGAATTTAATGGATAATGCAATAATCTGGGATCACATTTCAGTGTGAGGAATTAGCAGGTGCATAATTCAGGACATAATAATTTGGTTTATAAATTCAAAAGCTTTCGTCAAACATCTCAACATTTGTGCTCAACTCTGTACAATTTATTTGAAAAATGACAAATCAAAGAATTTGCTGAAGGAGCCAAACTCGAATAAAAAACAGTCTGATGTACTGGATGTTCATAAATTAATATTCAAAACGTTTAAATAAAGAGGTAGACAAAACAAGGCAGAAAACCACAACGGTGACATTAGGGAGGGATCGATAATCGGCCTGGCTGATTATCATGGCCAACATTTTTCTAGTTATTGGTATTTTTATTGACCGATTATTGATAAATGTGCTACTTCGGGTCTGATGCAGTCTCCTCTCTCTGTCTGTAATCATTCTGTGGCCTCAAAACACAAGGCGTCGCCACAAACTAGGAAATCAGCTACTCTCACAGAGGCTAAAGCTATGCTAATGGGTAGCGGCTAAGTTAGAAGGCAGCCACAAATTACCTTGTAATAGAGTCTGGAAAACAATGCTTTAACATATGGACCTTAGTGGGAAATAAAGGTGACAGAACAGGAAAATATTAAGGAAACAGAGAAGAACAGACGTACACACGTGGACAAAATTGTTGGTACCCCTCAGTTAAAGAAGGAAAAACCCACAATTCTCACTGAAATCACTTGAAACTCACAAAAGTAACAATAAATAAAAATTTATTGAAAATTAAATAATCAAAAACAGCCATTACTTTTGAATTGTTGATTAACATAATTATTTAAAAAAACAAACTAATGAAACAGGCCTGGACAAAAATGATGGTACCTCTATAAAAGATTGAAAACTATTTGACCAGAGTGACATGATTAACTCAGGTGTGTCATTTAATTGACATCACAGGTGTTTCCAAACTCATAATCAGTCAGTCTGCCTATTTAAAGGGAGACAAGTAGTCACCCTGCTGTTTGGTGAAAAGGTGTGTACCACACTGAACATGGACAACAGAAAGCGAAGGAGAGAATTGTCCCAGGACATCCGAAAAAAAATTATAGACAAACATCTTAAAGGTAAAGGCTATAAGACCATCTCTAAACAGCTTGAAGTTCCTGTGACAACAGTGGCTGATATTATTCAGAAGTTCAAGACCCACGGGACAGTAGCCAACCTCCCTGGACGTGGCCGCAAGAGGAAAATTGATGACAAATTGAAGAGACGAATCGTTGGAATTGTATCTAAAGAGCCCAGAGCAACCTCCAAAGAAATTAAAGGTGAACTCCAAGGCCAAGGTACATCAGTGTCAGATCGCACCATTCGTCATTGTTTGAGCCAAAGTGGACTTCATGGGAGACGACCAAGGAGGACACCACTGCTGAAAAAAACTCATAAAAAAGCGAGACTGGAATTTGCAAAAATGCATGTTGACAAGCCACAAAGCTTCTGGGAGAATGTCCTTTGGACAGATGAGACCAAACTGGAGCTTTTTGGTAAGGCACATCAACTCTATGTTCATAGACTCAAAAACCAAGCATACGAAGAAAAGAACACTGTCCCTACGGTGAAACATGGAGGAGGCTCAGTAATGTTTTGGGGCTGCTTTGCTGCATCTGGCACAGGGTGTCTTGAAAGTGTGCAAGGTACGATGAAATCTGAAGACTATCAAGGCATTCTGGAGAGAAATGTGCTGCCTAGTGTCAGAAAGCTTGGTCTCAGTCGCAGGTCATGGGTCTTCCAACAGGACAACGATCCAAAACACACAGCCAAAAACACCCAAGAATGGCTGAGAGAAAAGCGTTGGACTATTCTAAAGTGGCCTTCTATGAGCCCAGATCTGAATCCCATTGAACATATGTGGAAGGAGCTGAAACATGCCATTTGGAGTCAAACCTGAGACAACTGGAGCTGTTTGCTCATGAGGAGTGGGCCAAAATACCTGTTGACAGCTGCAGAACGCTCATTGACAAATACAGAAATCGTTTAATTGCAGTGATTGCCTCAAAAGGTTGTGCAACAAAATATTAAGTTATGGGTACCATCATTTTTGTCCAGCCCTATTTCATTAGTTTGTTTTTTTAAATAATTATGTTAATCAACAATTCAAAAGTGATGGCTGATTTTGATCATTAAATTATCAATAAATTTTTATTTATTGTTACTTTTGTGAGTTTCAAGTGATTTCAGTGAGAATTGTGGGTTTTTCCTTCTTTAACTGAGGGGTACCAACAATTTTGTCCACGTGTGTATATGCAGGAGACAAAAAGATCAATCTCAGTCGATCCCACATAAACAGAGCCCTAATTAAATCCTACTTCTTTATTATGAATTCAGTTACAGTCACCCTTATTAATGAAGAAACCTAGCTCTGAATGGCAGGTTCTCCGCTATCACATTTACATTTAACACATATCGGTTCCAAATAAAGATAAACCCTAACCGTCCACATGTTGGTCGATCATTATCTGACATAATATCAACCATGAAGCTGATACAGTGAATTTGTGAACCTTTTCTTCTACATGTTTGAAAAATACTTAAACATGTTAACAAATTTAATGAACATTCAAGTCTTGTAGAAGGTTAGCTTTTAACGATGCATCTGACATCCTAATCTCTACAATTCCATAGTTTCATTTCACACTTTTATCCAATAATATGTTTACAGCTGAGAGCAGATACAACACAAGCAAGGATCTAGTCAGGAGGAAACAACCTGGATAAGTGCCAAAAAACAAGTTCAAGTGTGATAATAGGACCTTGGTGCCTACAGGCAGTGTGGGAGGTAATAGGAACTTTTTTTTTCCTTTTTGCAGTCTGTCAATCTCATTATCAACCTGAATACAACCTGAGACCCTCTGGTGGTTTTGACCCATTCTAAGCAAAACTACAATAAAAAAGTGATAAGATGATTTCTACTGAGGCCTTTTGGCTGTTTTTAAAAGTGCTATACGAATAAATGAATGAATGAGCGAAGGAACGTATTAGCATTGTTTTTATTATTATTACACCCACTTGATTCAAGCAACATCAGCAACAATTTGGAGCAGTGTTTGTGTTCATATGATCGAAGTTTCATGACACTCTTTAGTCCTTTGTGGCTTTCATTACTTTTGACAGCAAAAACACAAATCCTGCAATAAAACACTGAGGAACTGCAGTCAGGTGATGATTTCTAGCAATGTTCACATACAAGCAGTCATCTGATCCACTGCTGATACAGAAATACTGATGACAGCCCCTTTAAGCTCCTGCAGCAAATGTGTTTAGAATGTGAACAAAGGAACTTTTATCAGTGACTCTCAAAACTTAACAAATATCACTATTTCACTGAATAAATCAGTGACTTTTAACAATGGAACTGGGTACTGGTGAACCACAGCACACTGTCAGCTCAGTTGTAATAATTTACTTCATGATGAGGCTAAATTCACGTTAAAGGGAAGTTAAAAGAACAACAGAAGCAATCACAAGGTCATCATTTTAGCTAATAATAGGCTGCTGACCTGTGACTGTCGTGCTTTTATACGCTGGCTTTGTACTGAACTGAACATAGCAGCTTATGTTAACGGGAAATGCAAAACTGAGCCGAACCCAGTGAGAATCCCTGCTGAATGCTGCGGCAATTTGAAGTGCATCTGAATTGATGTGACCACTTAGCTCAGGAAAAAAAAGAGAATGAACTACACAGTGAGTATCGGTGCCCCAGAGTGCAGTCTCTTTTCCTTCCCAGTGTGCCGAGGGGCATGCCAAGCACACTTCGGGTGGGATCAGAAAGAATACATTACAATACATTATAGGGAGGTGTGGCCGGTCGCATTCATTACTTTCACCCCCTTTAAACACAGGGCAGAGTGATAGTTTGGAAACCCTGTGGAGAGTTTGTCTCAGAAGAGATTCTGTCGTATGAGACGTGCAGAGCTTCAGAATCTGAACAGAGCACATCAAACTGCACATTCAGTTACCTGCAGTGAAGTGTTTTATTGGCATCTGCATTGAAATAAAATGCTGTCGTTTCTATGTATGCTGTAGGAGGCAAGCTGACAACCCCTGTTAGCGCTGTCTACTTACCACCTAGTCATGCTCAGGATTTTTGCTGTTGTTATCCTCCTGAGCAGAATATGTCCTGTTCCTCGCTTCTCATTAGTGTGAGTTATAGTCATGGTCGCCTGCTATAAGTAAATAAACTACTACTAAAAACCCTCGAGGTTATGTGAGAAATCAGGGGGTGGGAGGTACGGAGAGATAGCAGGAGGGTATTGGAACTAGACTGAATAATGTAGATTTCTTTTTTTAGTGGGCCAGTGTGAAGCCTTTATAGCAAGTTGACCTGACAGAATCTCACTTGTGCATGCGTGTCTGTTGGTATGCATGTCCACATCTGTTTATGTGTGGATATTAAGCACATGTTTGTACCTTGAAAAGAGCCCCGAGGCGGTGAGGCAACATGAAAAGTTCGACTCATCAAAGTTATCTTCGTTAGCACACCTTCTGGCTCCACTTTTCATTCCCTATCTATAAATTTGATCTATTTTCTCTCCCCATCTCTCCCCCACAGTTCCCCTGATAATCTACGCTTTTTTTTCTTCTTCTTAAGTCCAAAATTACCACATCATGCCCACCAGTGTTCATCTCAGCTCTTAAACCGCTTTAATGTTTAAGTTTTGAATCATTAAAGCGTTAAAAAAAACTTTAAAGATTGTTATTTAGAGCAGAGGCTAAACTGGGAATACACACTTGGCGGTTAATAGTTCAGTCACACACACCAAGCACTGGGATGAACATCAGTATTGCCAATCCAGACACAACTAAGCCAGACACAAGCAGTGAAATCACAGCGTGTGCACGTCTGCATGTGTGTGTATGTGTGTGTCAGAGTGATGAACGGAGAATCTTACAGTTGCTCCAATCACTTTCTGTGCCAGTAAAAAAGGGATGTGTTATGCTCAAGCACTCCCATCGGAGTGATCAGCGGCTGCAGGATGTGATTTGCTCAGAAAATGAGGACGATTTCCATTGGATGTTTCGGTTTAATTTTCTTGCTGTCTGAATTTTTCACCGTAGGATGTGAACGTGGGTGATGAGATTCCAGGATGGATGTGCGCGCCGTGAAAGACATCCTTTCTCCCAGGACTTAAGTAGAAGTCGAGATGCGATGATTAGAGGTCCGCGAGAGTATTGTGATGTACTGTTGCCTGCATTTTGTTTCACGTAATCAAAGCAACACTGAAAACACTTCAGTTGGACGAGTAATAATCACAGGAGACATCAAAGACCTAAGCTTTACATTTAATTGTTTCATTAATTTCCTTCCCACCCCCTACATGTTCTAAAAGTATCAATTCTCTTCTTTTCCTTCTGCAAGATTCGGTTTTCTAATTCATTACATTCATGTTCTAGTGTGAAAACACAGTGATTAGGTCAATTATCTCTACAAATCCTCTCTTCATGCTCTATGGATGCTTGTTTTCTTGTCTTTTTTGCAGTTATGTGCTGCAAAAGCACCATTATATTTCCTCAATTAAACCACCCTTGCATCAGATAATCATCAGCGTTTGTTGTTCATTGTATTCCTACCATGAATATAATGACAGTGTAGAAAATATGAAACTCCACTGATGCCTGCTGGAGAATTAAAACAGAATGAAACATGATTTTCAATGTAAGCAAACTGCTGGAAAATTGCGTACCACATGTTTATCCAAACTTATGCAAGGAGGATCTGTAAAGCTGGTTTTCAGAGGAAATGAGTCATGCCAAGTTGATGTAATGACTTCTTACGGCCACTAGGGGGTAGGGGGCCTCTCTGTGAGTAAATATGTGAGAGTGTGATTGTCTGAATACACAGACTTTGTGTCTAAGAAATATAAATATGCACACTGTGTGAAATAGCTGAACTATAGCAATGTAAATCATCCAAATGTTAGAATCTGCAACACTTACAGAGCAGAAGTCACATTACATGATGTGCAAATTCTGAATTCTACACGAGGCCTTGCATACAAAAAACTGTTGTTCACATCAAGAATTCAAGTTTTTTTCTTTTTTGGTTCCCATTTTAGAAGACAAACCCCCTCAAACTGCTCCTGTAAATACAAATGTATTCAGATCAGGATGCAATCAACCAGCAGCTTTTACAAGTGGTTGCCATCCACTTAGAATCTTCTTTGAACTTGCAGCCTGCAGCCAAATTTTAGCATCTCAGCCCAGAACAAAGTCTGCAATAGTTTAGCTGAATTCTCACTCCATCCCTGACAGCTACCGACTAAGGCTTGGTGGTATTGATCTGCGCTAAGCTGTTCAGCTGCACAAAAAAACACTCAAGAGCATGAAAACACACACGCAGACACACACAGACGCACGGGTCACGCATGCACGCAGACACGCGGTGTCTCTTGAGCTGTATCACATCCCCTTAAATATTTGCACACAAGCACAGATGCATGCGATCACAATAACACAAGCGCATACACTCATGCAAACGCACACAGATCGATGCACTTTCTGTTGCTATACTTAGAGGCTGTCTACTGGAAGTAGATTAACAGTGGCAAAGGACAAGCAGTTTCATCACAGCAGAAGACAGAACAGGACACTGCACTCCCCTCTGACTTATTGGAAAAAGCGAGTTAACACCGGCTGAGCTTGTGTACTTGAGAGTGAGTTTATACTATATATGTGTGTGTGTAGCAGAATTATCATCCCTGCGCTTCAAGGTTTCCTCTAAGCAGGATCTTGAAATTGAAGGCTAAGTTTTGCTTTGAGCATAAAGTTTAGGGGTCATTCCAGACTTGGAGGACATTTGGGCTGCAAAATTTTTTGAAATAATTACAATTTTCTGCTCCATATTCATCAATAATTGGTAATAAACTATCAAAGGCTGGCATCAATGGTATCCTTTTTATTCCACGTTTTATTTGTTGTTTGCTAACCCTACTCTAATCATTGTAACAGGGATGCTAATCCATGCTAATGTTAGCTTTTTGTCAGCAGTAGAAGTTAGATATTTAGCTAGCTGTTACTGCTGACCAAGAAGACAAACCTACTGATGGAAAAAAGTCAAAGGAATTTGTCTTTTCCTGATAATATGTATAACAGGGTTGCATGAGGTCTAGTGAGACATTCAATCAAGGCTGACAATGTTAGAAAAATATGAAACACAGAAGAGAGGACATAGCTTTACTCTGACCATTCTTTGGGAAAACTGTTTGATGATGTTAAATCCAGCGTTTCATGTAATTCACTCTTTTCTTCTTCTTCTTCAATCATGCTAAAAAGGTTATGGAAACAGGGCTGTTGTGGGACACACGTTCCATGCATAACAAATAATGTTAAAATATTATGTATATTAAAAAAATGTTCCCACAATTTTAAGAGACATCAACGAAAACAATAATACCAAAAAAGGAAATTGAAATCTATTTTGAACTGTTATTTGAGATTCAATTTGGTCATCAGGTGGTGAGACAAGAGAAAAATGACATTTTAGGGGGAACTCCAGACTGATTTGGTGTTTTAAAAATATTTTCAAACATTGTTTTCTCCTAGTTTTTTTTTTTAGATTTGGTCTCAGGAAAAGTAAATTCACACAGTAACTGCATGTTTTAGTATTTTGTACATGTACTAGTTTTAAGAGACAGTATAAGACATGGATGATTGACAAACAAAGGCGTGAACATTGAGGATTTCAGGCCTTTAACTATTTGCACTTTATGAAAGGCTCTGTCTAGAAAGCGCTTTTCTCAAATAGTAGCACTGCAGGGTAGGTTTAACCCAGTCAGTTTTAATTCTTGTTGTCTTTGTTTTACTAACTGTTTTTTATACGTCTGTAATCCTCTATGTTTATCTTTTATGTGTGGGACAACGAATGGAAATTAGCCTTGTACTAAATTCAGCATATTTACTGCAGCCTTGTGTAAACTATTATGCGATTGTATCTTCATTAATATGCACTGTCCCATCCGAATAAATAAATAAAATAAATAAGATTATTTGAAATTAGATGGGTGGTAGTTCTGGAATTACCCACAGAAATTATGTGCTGCAGAGTGGTTGAATGTGTTTGTACCTGGATGGTGATGCTCCTGTTGAGGCGGGACATGTTAATGCTGTGTGGCTGTCCATTGGCCAGGTTGCGTGGGTCCACATCAATAGCAAATGGCTCCCTCAGACCGCCCAGGTTGTAGCGCACCTGCAGGGTACCTGAACACACCAACAGGAAACTGAACTGGCACCGGTATTTTGCATTACTGTGTCTGTGTGCATAAATTCTGAAACACTAGATGGCACTGTCATTTTTTTAATGTGTCCATTTTATCAAAGCTTGTTGCTTGCCTGCTCAGTGGGAGGTTGCAGTCTCTGGAGGCTTTTTGGAGATTACAGAACTTTCTAAAGTGTGCCCACAAGGACAGCCTTTAAATGTGCTGCAGACCTCGCTAATGAGCAGCAGTAAATGGCGTGTGTGTGTGCGGATCTCACCATTCTCTCTTAACACCACAGCCAGATAGTCCTGCGTCTTGGAGCTGACGTACATCAGAATGGCCGGAGCGTTGGACGTGCTAAAACTGAAGGCCACCTCCTCCTTTGTTAGGTTCACTTCGTGTGGTGTCAGCTGGTGCGTCACAACCTTTGCATCCTTACTGGCTCCTGCAACTGCTTCAGGCAGGAAGTTGTACTTAATCAGCGTTCCCGCTTCGAAGAAACCTCCGACATCTGGGTACGAGGAAAGAAAAACGCACATATGACACAAGCATACACAGAAATAACACAAGCTACAGCATGTGTGCCCAGACAATTGAGCAAAGAAGGAAAATGCAGCAAGAAAGGAAGAAACTTTCCAACAAAAACAAGTCACTGGAAGCCGCAGAATAGACTCAACAGAATAGACTTACTATCTGGACAGAAGGGAATAACACACACATATAAATATGGCTGTGTTCAGACGGTGGAGTATAGACGGTGTTAAATTGCTGTGCTCTAGCATCTGAAACCAAACAATACACTGTTTACCAGCACATTAACAAACCTAATGGCATATTTCAACCATTCCAGGAGGCTTATTGATTCTCGTAATCAAACACTGAGAAGAAGCCGCCTTATTTTTCTATAACCTACTTCTGTAATGCAGGTTGTTTGTGTGCACTGTCAGTGAAAGAGGAGATAAAGGCATAATGCGCGTGAAATTAAAGAGAATAGTAACAGGGAAAGCAGAGAAAATAGGGTTGTGTGTGTGTGTGTCTGTGTGTGAAAATGCCCCGGAATATTTCTGGACATGTTCCCTGTGTGGTAGTAGAAACATGTAACTACACCCCTTACAAGTGTAGAATTCCAAGTGAACACGTTTATGTATCTTATTTAAAGCTTCACTTCACCCATCGTCTCCCACCGGACGCAGTACAATAAATACTTCAAGCTACTTAAATTTAATAGAGGGTCTTATCACGAGAAAATGGGCAAATTCTCCGACTGGTATTGTTGTACGGGCGAAACCTCGCCTTCGTTCAGGCACACCACAATTTTATTCTTTATTCTGCTGAGCACTAATATAGTTTCAAGCCTCAGAAGTCTGTCGAGACCCATTCTATCAGTGGTTTTGTGTCAGCCAGGAGAGCTTTGAAGGGGCCTGCTTCTCACTTTGTTTTCTGATGTGGCTGCACTGTTCACTGCCAATCTGTGCTGCTGGGTTTTGACTTAATAAGAGCTCATGCAATCTTTGTCCTGAGTATGGCCAGATGGTCAAACCACCACCAGGATGAAACCAGATAATTTGCAATATTTCTGCCAGTGTCTCTTAAAGTTTTCATCTGAAATCACACCTGAATTACTTTACTGTCATATATAAGGTTCAATATTCGAAACTAGATAAGGTTAAATAAGGCAAAGTAACCTAAGCTAAGCCAAGCCAAGCTATGCTAAGCTAAGACAAGACAGGATATGATAAGTAAGTGGGAAATTTGGAGTGCTGCAGCAGCAAAGATGATAGCGCAAACGTGTAGAAAACATCAGTAAAAACTAGTGGACACAATTAAAAAATTAATCAATTAAATTAGAGGCTTCGTAATTATTTAATCACATTTTTGTTAAATAGCAATATTTGAAACAATAAGTAACATTTTTCACTTTAAATAAATTCTGGTTCACAGATGAACCAATGAATAGACATATACGTGTCTATAATTTAAAATTTAGAATATTTTTAATAATATTTTATTTTGGGACATGTAGAAAAAGGTGAATTTGATGATATGAAGCCTAAATTTAGTTAGGTTTTCCCACAGTATGGCCCATAGCATAAGCATAAGTCGCTCAAGGACTTTCAAAAAGTTGAAAATCCATAGATGTATTCTGCTTTCATTGCTTCTGGGTCTGATAAATGGTGTCATTTTGATGGTTCTTTTCTGAGCAATAGAATTTTTTTATTTTGTTATTTTTGTAAACTATAAGTCTTTAATTTAGTTATTAAAAGACAGACAGACAAACCAACGCCGATCGTCACATGATTCCACCGAGGTTCCGCCTCCTTGGTGGAGTAATAACTTAAACAAAATTTAGGCCAATACTGAATATTAAAACATTAAACGATGAAAATACTCCAGTACTGTTGATGTTGTACAGATTCTTCCATATGTGGAAAATCTAATTTTGCACAGATTCCTCTGGATGTGGAAAATAACAATACATGTCCATTATGCTGAAAACAATGATATGACACAGATTCTTGCACATGTAGAAGAAACTGACATTGTACAGAGTTTTACGCACTGGTTGGAACGTGTTGATGTTGCACCACCGTGAAATATGACAGTTTTTCTATGTGTGGTCGACTGGGAGCAGAGCTGGTTGTACAATCTGACAGCAGCAGAAGAGAAGGACGCACACTAACGGTGAAGCAGCCTGTCACTGTAAACATGCCACATCTCTATTTGGATTATGGTTCAATTTGTTAACCTAGAAAAAAAAGAGACTGCTTAGCTATTGAACAGCTACATTTTATTGTCCTTGGTAAACACAGATTTTATTTTCTTTTATTTCTAAATGCATACGTGGAAAAGTAGCAGTATTCATTGTTAGCTTGTAGCTTGAATGCAGTTTTTGCTAAGTTGGAAGCTAATTCTGTTGGGCTATTGCAGTTTTATGTTTGTAAATCAGAATTCAAGTCCATTTCAGGTCATTGATTAAACTCCTCAAAATTCTTCTATGTGGATCAAAATTACTCATGTAGCAAAGTTTTTCATTATTGTGATCTCCCTGCAGCCTTAAAATGGCTTAGATGTAACTTTACATCATTGCTTCATCAAGAATGTGCAGATCTTTGAAGTCCCCTCATCTCTGCTCAAAAGCTACTTTACACTGTGGCAAATTAGAATATTGATGTAGCTCTGACATACACTACTGTTCAAAAGTTTGGGGTCACTTAGAAATGTCCTAAGCATTTTTTCAATAAAGAGAACATTAGATGAATCAGAAATGCAGTCTAGACATTGTTAATGTGATAAATGACTATTTTAGCTGGAAATGGCTGATTTTTAATGGAATATCTCCATAGGGGTACAGAGGAACATTTCCAGCAACCATCACTCCTGTGTTCTAATGCTACATTGTGTTAGCTAATGGTGTTGAAAGGCTAACTGATGATTGGAAAACAGTTGTGCAGTTACGTTAGCACATGAACAAAAGTACGGGTTTCCATGGAAAACATGAAATTGTCTGGGTGACCTCAAACTTTAGAACGGTACTGTACATGTTAGAACCGTTTGCTAGGTTTGCTACCTCATATGTCTGAATCAAAATTTCTGAAACCGTCTTATGTTCACTGCAGTTCCAAGGAGGAAATGCTCAGCTATGGTGTTGACGACTTCTTCCAACATAAAAAACACCATATGGACATGCTAACAAGGTAAACAACTTGATTTTCAATAAAATCTAATGTCAGATTGGCCATATATAATATTCCACTCTGCGCTCTCAAGGTGTCATATTAACAAGCTAACCTTAGTTTCATCAGTTTATTTGCCACACATCAGCTCCACCTGGCAGTTAGTCGGTGTAAATAGTTGACATTATGTAGTGACCGCTGTTACACCTGCTACGTGATATGCTAATCTCCACTTAATGAATGCTTATTATAAGTTAGTTGGCAAGTTTCAACTGATGGAGATCTTGTGCAACTGTCCTCACTCTTGCTATTATCTAAAGTTATAAAGCTAAACATTCCTTCTATTTTCATTCAAGCTGTAGATTATATGGAGCTTATGCGTGCCTCAGTCTTCTCTGTTTTGCTGGGAGAAAAAGAAAATACTCAAACTCGCTGCCAGGAGCTTCAGCAGCTACACAAACAATTATCTAGACGCATGAGATGGAATGAGAAAAGCTCCAGAGCAAGAGCTCTTCATGTGTGTGTAATTTATGTCGGTGTGTGAAGAAGTTTTGGAAAGGGAATTTGTGCAAGCTTGCACAGATATTTTAGTGTGAGTTTCTGTGTGTGCACGTGTGTTCATTTATATGTATGTACATGTGCACACCGGCTCCATGTGACCCTCAAGGGCAGAAAAAGCAAAAGAAAGAGAGTGTATAATAATAATACTGCAGGGTCCCCTGAGCAGTGTGTAAATATGGATACAATGGAAATGCACTATGCAATTATGGCTGACTTCATGCATTTTTCACTTGCTGGGAGGATGGGGAGAGAGTGGTGGATTAGAGAGAGGGAAGGGGAAGAAATTTGGAAAAGAACAGAGAAAATAAGAAAAGCTGCGATTGAGAGAGAAAGGAGGAAATGAGACAGCCAAAAGAAAAAAAAGGAGGAGGAATAGGTAGACACAACAGGGGAGGCATACTGGGAGCAAAGAGAGGGACAGGAGGGAAAGAGCGGGAGAAAAGAGAAGGAAAAAGTACAGTAGAGTGATGGAAATAAGGAAACACGGAGGAATAAAAGACAGAAACAGACAAGGAAGGGAAAAGTCCCGTCAGGCACAGAAACAAACAGTCACAAGGGTGTGCTCTCTCCCTTTATTTTCCTGTGACACACACACACACACACACACACACACACACACACACACACACACACACACACACACACACACACACACACACACACACACACACACACACACACACAGACACTAATCTTTATTCTCTAAATCCTGAAATGCCTGATTGGTTATGACAGAATTCAGAGGAGGTCTCTTCATGTCTTACACTAGCATATCACCACACACTGTCACCCTCTTCCACACCGCACACACGCACACCGAGACACACACTCTGCTTTTCTGTCATCTTGTCACCCCCCTGCCAAGAGCACAGGGGAAAAACACCATGCGACTTTAGGAAACAAATTAATTCACGTGTCGGGGATCAACTCTCTGACTGCGAGCTAGCAGAAAGCCTCTGACAGCGCCGCCGCTCCTCTCCCAAGAGCATTTTACAAAAACTTGTTTTGGGAAGTCAAACTTTAATTGTGTATCTAATGAATCCCTATGAAACAAACATGACGCTTTAGCAATAGCGCGGGGAGCAGAGTTGCAGTGTGACACTTCTCGTCTGTGATCTTCAAAAAACCCAAAGCTACCCACCTCTTACTGAAGTCACTTGCATTTTGTTGTTTTTTTTTAAAAACTTGATCTCAGCTCTGCATTTGCACAGCATCAGAATCAGCATTCAGCATGTGCACTCTAAAAGTCAGGGAGAATTGGTGGGTAAGCACAATATCGCTCTCAATCGATGCCTTTTATCATAAGCCCAAACACATTCAACACCGACAGCTCCAAACTGAATGGGAAGTGAGGACAATCACAAAGTGCAGCGAAAATCACAGTGGGTTGTCAGGCAATGAAGCTCATTGAAACCTAACTACTCCAGCGGTAATCCTAGTGCTGTTTGACTCTAGCTTTGTGAACTAAAAGAGGGACTACAAATGATGACATGCTTTCACAAATATGCCTCCAAAAAAAGCTGTTGGACAATTGTTAGCCAGGAGATTATGGCTCAGTGTGCCAGAGAGGTAGTTTGGTGGGTTTGAAGAAGGAAACGGGCCTTTAAGATACCTTCAAAAGTGGCATAAAAGGCTGGTGAAATGGAAACCCAAATGGCATAAAAACCCCTCAGATCGCCTACAGGGTAAAATTGCTTTGTCTTGCAAGTGAAGTTTCAAAGATGAAGACGCATTTTCTCAAATTGCCTCTTACCTTTTGTGCAAAACGGGCCATCATAGGCAGTTTCGGTGCAGTCACACAAGTAGCCGTTGTACCTCTCCACACACTTTCCTCCGTTCCGGCAGTACATCCCAAAACTTGTGCAGTGGCCTTGGCAACCGGGCTTGACCCCAGGCGTGACTCCGGCCCTTTCTTCCAAATCGAGGGTGATTCCATTCATTCGTAAAGCTCTGATGCAGCCAAGGAACCCCCTCTGACCTCCTGCAGCACCTGAAGAAGAGCAAGGGAGGGGGATGCATGAGTGTAGCAAGGATGTGCAGTAATGGGAGAAAAGAAAAACAAATAAAGACAAGGAAGGGAGGACAAATGGAAGTCAGGGTTAGGGAGGTCATTCTAAATGCAAAGCTCTGTTTTTAATCTGTTTTAGAAACGTTAATATCCTAATGCCTGGAGGAAGCCACTGATGTCATGTTAATCGTTCCGACTGTGACGCCGTTCTTGAAACAACCTTCAACTCATTTGATTTCTTCACTAATTAGAGCCAGCCTAATGAACACTGCGTCTTAATGAACATTTCATGAGCGAACACACGCAAATGGATGCACGTAAAGTACATGCTACAGCCAAACGCACGCATTTAATAACATCAAACCACACGCGGTGCACCTGATTTGAATGAGTCAATACAGGCATTAATGCCTGAGCCTTGGGGTGTCGATAGCCATTCCTCTAAAGTGCTTCCATCGTCATTCTGGCCTTGCACCATTACAGTCTAACTACCCATTAACTTGGACAAAGCAGGGCTGTTAAATAGATTAATGTGCACCTAAATGACTATTGCAATAAACACACTCATAAACATACACCCACAGGTATAGATTCAAGCACACCTACAGAGCACGGTTACGTATGGATAAACACACACATATACACTCATGTGCACTGTTTTAATATGAGCCAAAGGGCATTTTAGTTATTAAACTTTCAACGGCATCCTTTAGCTAACGGAAAAGTGTCCATTCAAAATGACATGTAAATGAGATTTCTTTTACACACAGTTTCCTCCCTCCTCCTCCTCTGTGAAAATACAACACAGAAATAATGAGATTACTAATACATGCACTTTGGTTCTCTCCAGGAAACACACCATTCACGCATCGGGATGCAGCTGGGCTTTCGTGTGCTTCCGCCCACCTTTCCAGTCCCATAAAGAATTAGACTTTTAGTAGACCTCTTAATTAATCTATTTTGTACCTCTGATTGGCTGGAGGTTTCAGCCACCTGTTTACTCAGGTTTAAATCAGTCTCTGATTAAACGGACAGCAGGCTCTGAGGCCTGTGGAGACCGAGGCAGACACGTACACACTCACACACACACATTCGCGCACACACAGGTACATACAGCTTCACTCACTAATGCTGTGTAATAGAGCCTGACTGATAGTGAATGGAGTCAATATTGGATTATCACAGATACAGCTATGTGAAAACGTATGTGCAACTAGAAACCGTTGGCTTCTTTTGGACACATTTAGAAAAGCAAACTTTTAATCTTCTCAGAAACAGCGGATGTAAAGTAAAAATGAACGCTTAAAATTGACATTTTTTAGTAAATTTCGTAATTTAGATGAGAGGTGTCATACATAAGGCCTGTGGGATGACTTTGCGAAGTGGAAAAGTTAAAGATATGACATTAATTGCAATCTTTCAATAAAAGTTGCTGCTATTTTAAATTTGTCTAGTGCACTGCCACAACTTTTATTTTTGTTGTGTAAATTTTATACATTTACAAGGCAGGAGGATAACTTAACCTTCTTCCTTAATAGTTCCCATGTAGTTAGTGTGGTGTGTCATTTCAGAGGTCAGGATTACTATACTGATGTGGAAACATCCTGACAAGTTGTAAAATATTGTATTGTTCAGTTACAGATACCCGTGACTAAATGTTTTGTGCCTTCGTAGACACACTGTGATCTGTAAGTTGTAATGCACAAATGATAAACTGTGGCAAAATGTTGTTGAAACTGCACTTATTTTTCTTAAGAAATTTCAGTTTGTTTCGAAAAATTAAGAGTTGTGGTTATTCATAGGTTATTATGCTTTGATTTTACTGGTCATTTGAGATCAAATTGGGCTGTAAGTGGCCCCTGAACTAAAATGAGTTTGGCACCCCTGATTTAGACAAAAAGACTACAATGCACATTCTACAATCACACAGAGATTGCAAAAATATGAAAGAAGGAACATCAGAGGGATACTAAAGAGCAGGGGTGTCAAACTAATTTTAGTTCAGGGGCCACATTCAGCCCAGCTTGATCTCAAGTGGGCCAGACCAATAAAATCACAGCATAATAACCGATAAATAACCACAGCTCCAGACTTTTTCTTTGTTCTAGTAGAAAAAGCACATTTGGAAAATGTTCACATTTAAGGAATTATCTTCTTACAAACAATATGAACAACCTGAAATTTCTTAAGAAAAATAAATTCAATATCTGCAGTAATATGCCTCAGTTGATCATTTACACATTACAACATCCAGATCACAGAGTGTCTACAAAGGAACAAAACATTTAGTCACGGGTATCTGGAACTGAGTGATGATGTAATGTTTTACTAGATGATCAAAATGACTAAAGTCAGACAAAAAAGAGACAACAAAAACAAGACAAAATATTACAAAACTAAGATGTAAAATAGCAAAAACGAAACACAAAACGACAAAAAATTAGGTCAACGGCAGAAAACAATACAAAAATGAGACGAAAAATTATACAAATGACAAAAGAAGACTAAAAATGACAAAAGAAAAAAACAAGACAATAAAAGAGACAAAAAAACACAAGAAAGACAAAAAAAGAAACAAAACAACAATGAAAGAAATAAAACGACAAGAAACACGAGACAAATGACAAAAGTCAGACAAAATAGACTAAAAACAACAAAAACATTACGAAAATTAGACAAAACAACAAAAGAACAATGAACAATCTAGTATTTTACTTTATGATCAAAACAACTTGTCATGGTCTAGAAACTATTTCAAATGTATAGTTTTACAAATTTAGAATTTGCAGTTAACGTGCTCTGTACTTTTTACACTTTAAAAAGTCATCCCATGGGCCGGATTGGACCCTGTGGCGGGCCGGTTTTGGCCAGCGGGCCGCATGTTTAACAGTCCTGACACAGAGTTTGTCCATGAACAGGCAGGTAAAGTTCAGGTCTTTGGGAATAATGTTCTCTGGACAGATGGATGAAAGCCAGAGCTCTTAGGCCACACTAACAGTAGATATTTTGGCACCGACCAAAGACAGTTTCTCAGGAGAGGAGCCGCACACCAGCTGTGAAGCACGCTGGTGGTGGAAATGTTATGGTTTGGGGGTAAATTTTGCACAGAAGAACGGGCAAGAAACTCAGCGAGCCCATTTCAGAGACTGGTGGACAATTATGCAAAACGCCTACAAGAAGTTATTTCTGTTCTGGCCAAGGGTATATTTAACTTTTCACAGAAGTTTCCACACAAGTATATTACATTTATTGATATTTTTGTTCAATAAATAACTGAAAAAGCTAATTTTCCATGTTTGTCTTCAAATTTACCACCACTGTCTGTATAGGCAATGTTTCGAGAAAGATCAGATTTATGTGCAGAAAAATCCATCAATTTTCATGTACTTACACATGACTGCATGTCTATTTTTGGGAATATGTTAACAGATATGCACATTAAAAATGCTCTAAAAATCAATAAGGCAGGAATAAATATTTTAAAGGTTACTTTTTAAATAAATGTATGTATGTCTGAGTTTCCTAATTTTAGTGAATATATTTTGCCTTGTATTTCTAGAGTTGTCATTACTTATAATTGCTGTAAAAATGTACTTCATTAAATATGTACATATACTATCAGTTTTGCTGTTTATGCTCAATTAGTCGATTGCTGTATATACTGTATTAATGATAGAAAAATATGTATAGTTATTTTTGTTGGCTCCAAATTTGAGGGATTCTGCCATGTTTATTGCGATAATGGGCTGTTAATTCATTAGCAACAATTAATTTTTCTTGAGTATCGTTTTGCTAGTAGCCCTAAAAATCAAGTATTGGTCAGGCTCTGGAACACACACACTTATAATGACACTCAGTCACAGCAATACATGACTGCACAGGAATACTGAGACAGATATTCAGATACATTAGCAGTAATAACACACACACAGCATGTGTACACGTCTCTTTCTTTATGAGTGTAATGTGTGTGCCTCGAGCGAATGTTACCCTGTAATGATGTGCTAATGAGAAAGCATTTTATATTCATTAGGACATATACACAGCACACATACACATGACACAAAACAGCCACATTCCTAATAAAAAGAAAAACCATGGGTGAACTTTTGACTCTCAGTATGCGCGTGTGAATGTTTTGGTGTCGACTCTACGTTTACTGAGAAAGATGTACTAATGAATAAACCTGCAGTATGTGCTTGTATACTGTAAGGCGAGTTGGTTTAAATTATCAATGGCAGTATGTACTGTGGGTAAAGTTCTGCTGAGAGTCCGATCCCACCATGAGGATAAATTTCCAATTTACACAACCAGGCTGCACATCTGCGGCACCGCTCTTCTTCCATTATCTTCGTATACGCGGGTTAATAGAACGGTGGTTTGTCTATTTCTTTCTACTTGTCTGTTTGCTGTTCAACATTAAAGAGATCTTCAGTGCAGCGTTGCTCCCACTCTGTGTTTATTGGGAATGCATTTTCAATTTGTGTTGGTTGTTGACGGGTATTTTGATTCATAGGACCTAAATGCCATTTCAAAAGCTATTCTACGCCAACGGCTTTTCCATGCAGCATATTATCATAGAACCCCTTTATTACTGGCCAGATGAGTTACATGTGTTGGGTTATAGCAGTGTTTTTCTTCGACTATCTTAAAGGTTGATAATGGCCCTGCTTCTTAGGACTAACTGCATGGAAAATATTTTAAAACAAGAAAAGGACTCAGAGAGAGCTAGTCCATGCATTTATTTTCAGTCGGCTTGATTACTGTAGCAGTATCTTTACAGGCCTACCTAAAAAAACACTCAAACAACGGCAGCAGATTCAAAACTTTGCTGCTCGAGTTTTCACTAAGACCAAGAAAAGAGATCATATCACTCCAGTTTTAAAGTCTTTACACTGGCTTCCTGTCACTGAGAGGGTAGATTTTAAATCTACCCTTGGCTGCTATCTGCAATGATATGCACATCTTTAACAAATCCATGGACCCAGACTGTAAACCGCTTCACAGCCAAAATCTAATCACTCGGTCCTTGTGTCATTTCTGACCTTACCTGAAAATATGAGCCAAATTCGTTAGTCCATTTTTGAGTAATGTTGCTAACAGACAGACAAACAGACGGACTGACAAACAGGCAAACCAATGCCGATCGTCACTGCCCCTTTGGTGGAGCAATAAACTACAATCTGCTGCAGTTCATCACACCTATATGTTAATGTATAGTGCGAGTCAAAAACAACACAAAAACAGGAGCAGTTAAGCAGATCAATGCTGGCTAAACTCTAATCACCGTCACTGTGGAGCTGAAGAACAGACGCAACAAAACACGCTAT
The DNA here is from genome assembly GCF_021347895.1 of Acanthochromis polyacanthus. NCBI lineage: Eukaryota > Metazoa > Chordata > Actinopteri > Pomacentridae > Acanthochromis > Acanthochromis polyacanthus. The sequence goes on along the minus strand of NC_067132.1, from coordinate 16,047,441 downwards.
TGGAAGTGTACAGTAGGTGAGGTGAAAACTGAACTTGCTGCTGCATCAGTGTCACACAGAATATTTCAATGCACTCATTAAATGTTACCTACTGTCTTGGCAGGTGAGCGAGGCCGGTTTCCCTGTGACAGATGTCGCAGACATGCAGTGAAGAAGCAACAAGCAAGATGCCGACCCACGCAGACAGAGGCAAGGACACGAAAAAAAAGGCAGCACACAAAAGAAAGACAAAAAAAACAATCCAGACGTGTGAGAGCAAAAACATGCAAAATCAGGGGAAAAAAGAGGCGACAGTGAGCATTAATCAGGAGGGAAATCAAAAGAACAGATGGTGACATTAAATGAAATAAAATTCGGCAAGATTTATGGTCATTATGTGCATGTATGAAGTGTATTGGAGAGCTAAAAGTTAACAGTGTGAAGTAAACGACAGCAGGCTGATGGTATAACATTTACTCTCAAGGCCATTAGAGCAAATGAGCCACTGTGCAGTAAACACTAAAGCAATCAAATGCTTGATGAAGAGCATATTGATTGAGAAAGAGCAAAGGAGATGTTACAGAGACAAATATGAGAGCAAGGTGAGCAAAATAAAGCTCCTTGTTGCACTTACCCGCCTGCTTTCATGTGCGATCATACAAACACTTGAATCATACAGATCATCTTCTAGGGCGAGTTTGTTTTCTTTTCCGCCTCTTCAGTCAGTCCTACTCCTTTTTAAGTTTGATTTTTTTTTCTAGCACCCCACCTTTAAGCAGCCACATCAATAATTATCAGAGACAACTGAGAAGTGGCAGAGAACAAGCCACCATAAGGGACGATTGAGTGAGTCCGGACACAATCTTGTTGCCTGCAGGGCTCTTCTGACTCTTTTCAAAATCTCTCGAGCAAACACAAAAAGATCTCTATCTTTTCGGTGTCAGAGGGCAAATCTAAACCACTTCCCTTGAGCGGCTGGGTCACTCCCCGTGTATCACACTGTAACTTCTCAAAGCAATCTTCAAATCTGGATTAAGCATGGATTAGAGATCAGATATGAAGGAGACGCCGTCACCTTTGTGGCTGGTGTTAACTTACAGTTCTCCCTCTGCTCCCCAGCTCTCTTTACAGCATTTTTGTGCTCCACATACACACACCTGAGAATTCTCCTGTCACAGGCCAGAAAACACACATGCAAATGATTCTCCCTCGTCACGAGTCGCACAAAGACAAAACCCTTTCTTTCCATTCCACTAAACAAAAGTGCAAATACACTGAAAGGCAAATTGGGACATGATAAAGTGAGGGTGTTCCAGCAGCGTTCGAATCAGCAAAAGTGATGAGACGATGAAATTATATTATAACCGGGGATCAGGAGGGTTAAGGCTATCACATCGGGTTGCCTGATTGGAATTTGCAACAATCTCCTTTGAGCAGAACTTTCTCCATGAGATAGTCGGAAGTCTGTGATCCGCCTCAGCACTTTTCCTTCTATCCGCAAATCCCTAAAACTATTTTAGCCCCCGGAGTTTGGACTTTGGTCTATAGAGTATTGATAGCTCAGCACAAAAGGCAAAAAAAAAAACCAAAAAGAAAAAAGAAATGGAGAAGGGAAAGCAAGCACACGGAGAAAACTGGGCAGATCTTCTGCCATTTGAACTCCCGATGAGCTTTAGAGAGACTTTGTGTGGAGAGGTAGATGAAGCTATTCGGGGCCTAACTGCTGCGATAATAAAGGACTGCTGTGTTTTATAATTGATACATAATAATAGGATACAGGGATAGAGGAAATCAGAGAAGTGAAATCCTCTCTGTGTAACAATAGCATGTTAATCCAAAGACATATAAATGCTGATTTAAAGTCTTAAAGTATCAAAGAAATGACCTCTATAAGTAACATGCCCTTACTTGCGGCACAGAGGCTCAGCTTTAAATTTATTAAAAACTCTGATCACTTACTTGGATGAGTTTCCAAGGATGTGTGTGTCCACATGTGTGCATAACATTAAGTGTAACACATCCCTGCGTATGTGTGTGTGTGTGTGTGTGTGGGATTAACTTAATTAGCAGTGGCTGTGGCTCAACTGGACGGAAGCCTCTTAAGGGAGAACGCTGTGATTTCCAGTAAAGCTGGTACATCTTTAACTTCTGAAACAATCAGACGTTCTCATAGTCTGTGTACGGGGGCAGCATTACAGAAAACACAGGCGGTTCAGAAAGTTTTTTAATTAACAGTTGAATCCAATTACATTTACATGGATGGTGTGTCTGTGTGGCTGAGCTTTACACACATAAGAGTTGGTAATTGTTTCTGGGAGTGTCCCTCCTACACAGAGCGGATATTAAATTGCAATCAAACATGTGTACATGAGTCAGTCTTACACATGAGGGTAGTTAATTGTTTGGATTATGCGGGAGTGATTGAGGGTGTTTGTCTTACCCACGTAGAGCTGACTGAACAGCTCTAGTCGTGTATGTCCCTGTGCAGGAGCCAGCTGGGACGCCCGGTACGTCTGATCCAGCTGCAGCACCGCCTCTTTGACGTTCCGCTCGGCCATGACGCGATGCCACTGGTCGTCGTTGAGGGGTGTCGCCGAATGCACCGTCAGCTCCACGGGCCCGTTTCCGACATCGAAGGAGAAGGAGACCACCTTAGGAGCTGCACAAAGTAATTGATCTCAAACCCACATGAAACAAACATCACAACTTTCCAAAACCTATAACTCTGTGTTCTGTCATAGCCCGCAATGTAGGCAGATATGCATTCAATTTCTAATCTAATGGCTCATTTGTTTCCAGGCCATTCATTCGGCTCGTATGGATTTCAGCTTTGCAATACACGGCTGCTCACAGCTTCGGACAGGGCTAATCTCACAGGCTGTCGATAGGCGCCAAGAAATGTTGGTTTTGCGTGACATAAATTTGTATCGCTGCAGTTTGCATGTGTTGTTTTTCTTCAAGTTCTCGGACTTTCCCTAATTTTGTTCAGGGAAGGAAAAAGTAATGGAGGGGCAAAAATAGATGAAAAACAGAAGAAACAACAGAGAAAGTGTTCAAATAATGAGGAAAGGAAAGGGACAGCAGAAAGAGAAACAGAAAGGTGCAAGTTGGCCTTGTTTTTCTGCACTATTAATTTTTATTATGTGCAGCTGAGTGGCTGTGTGTGTGTGTGTCTGGGATGTATTACGGATGTGTTAAAGCTGTGGGATTGTCTCAGAGTTTGGTGCTACTCCGTAATGACATAGCCTAATATTTCAGCAGACCAATAGGGGGCACTGCTACACCTTTTACTACGACGACCAGGGAAATGCTCATTGATGTTTCTGAATGAAAGTGTGTTTGACCCCACCACCTGTCCATTCCAGATGTTTTTGCTACAGGAGTGGTGAGGTCACTGTCCGGTGCTTTTTAACACCTCTCGAGGGAGCAATGATGGATCTGAATATTCTCTGTGTGTGTGTGTGTGTGTGTGTGTTACGACAGAAAAACGAGCTGATGAAGAGTCAGAAACCGTTTGTGTGGGAGTGTTCATAATTAGATCTGTAGCTCAATTTAATACAGTTAAGCAAACAGCCTCCACCAGCCTGAATGTACACTATGTAGATTTCAAAGTCGAGTGGCACGTTTTTCGTCTTTTTTGGACGACATTGCTTCAGTGAATACTTACTCTTTTCGCTGTGTTTTATAAAAGCAATGAAGCAACAATGAGAAAACAACAAGGAAATTATTTTTTTACTGCTTTAAAGACCATTCACAAGTGACAAATTAAAACCCAACTGGACTCTTTTCTTCATGTTTGGTAATACTGCGGGATTTCGATATAAAAGCAATGCATTCTGGGTGGTGCCACATGGGGGATATTGGCATCAATGTGCTGCAGTCACAGTGATGATAAATAGCTCTATATGTTACCGGCTCATTATGACTTCATTAGACTCAGTATTTGAGGGGATAATTTTATGCAGTAGTCAGTGGGGAAATGAACTTGCTTCTTTAGCTTTGCCCAATCAATATGCCTGGCCTTTTTCTCCTTCTCATATTGCTTTCATCTAATTATCTGTTATCATTCATGTGTTCCTCCCTTCTTTGGCCTTGAATCGTTCCTACAGTAAACTTAGCTCCTCTGTTTCTTTCATTTCCCGTTTGTTCTTTCATGTATCTCTCACTTTGCTCCATGTTCTGTCGTCCGCTCTGTTATTTCTTTCCTCTTTTTGTCTACCCATGCACCACTAGAGTCTACCGTACCCTCCCTGTATATTTCTTCCTTCTTACTTTAATTTCTTAAAGACACCCTCTGGTGTAAATTATGTTTTGGACTTGTATAACATGTCCATATGGTGCTTTTTATATATGCTAAAAGACACATCGTTGGCGGAATAAGCAGTCAACACCATGGCTGTGGATTTTCATCTTGAAACTGCAGTGAACTGATGACAGCAAAAACACAGATTCAGACTCATAGGGTTTTAAATTGTGATGGCTGCACTGGACATTTTTTGATGCTCATATTGCACAAAATACAATTTAATTACAATCAACATACTCATAGTTTATTTAGCATTTGTCGACATATAGTAAGTTGAACTATTTCCATTGGTTTTACCAGCACTAGGGGTATCATCTTTCTGCCATTGGGATCATCAGACCAGGTTTTTTGGCAAAGGAAGAGACCAAAGAAACGGCAGTCTTTTATAACAGAACCGTACAAAGGACATGCCAAGTGGTAGCCACACCATAGGGGGATTGGGTTTGTTTAAATATATTGATATGGTTATGTTTTGACTTAGACAGCTAGATCATTTTTGAATTTGTATAATCTGGTCTTTTCAGATTTTTAATGTAATAGGGGTACAGAGGAACTTCTCCAGCAACCATCACTCCTGTGTTCTAATGCTACATTGTGTTAGCTAATGGTGTTGAAAGGCTAATTGATGATTAGAAAACCCTTGTGCAATTATGTTAGCACATGAATTATATACCAGGCTTTGCAAAAGTTCTGTTACATGGTTTCATGATCTTTAGAGACATTTACATGTCGGAGTGAAAAATTCCATTAAACAAACTGAAAGTTCTACCTTATAGGCAGATGTCATTAACACAAATTTGTTCTCCGGTGAAGTTGTATCAAGATGGAAGTCAAAAGAGTTGAGATATCTGCTCTCCTTCATGCTGGCCACAACAAGTCTGCCAAGCAGCTGAACATCAGCCGGCTGACCGTCCACAGAGTCGCGGAGAGGCTCAAGAATGGTGAAGATCTTTCAGTGATCTTTCAAGAATGGTGAAGACCTGAAAGATCTTCACCATTCTTTAGCCTCTCCGCAACTCTGTGGACGGTCATCCGGCTGATGTTCAGCACAAAGGAGAGCAGATATCTCAACTCTTTTGACTTCCATCTTGATACAACTTCACCGGAGAAAAAAAATTGTATTAAGGACACCTGCCTACAAGGTAGAACTTTCAGTTTATTTAATGGAATTTTTCACTCCGACATGTAAACGTCTCTAAAGATCATGAAACCGAGTGTCACAGAACTTTTGCAAAGCCTGGTATATATATTACTTTTCATGACAGCTTAAGTTCATTTCACAATTCCACTCACCCATAATTTAAAGTCTTTTTACTTGTTCAGTATTGCAGCTCATGACTCAGTGGCATATTGAGTGAACATTTCAGGCTTGTATCTTTAACAGCTCCTCAGATATTTCAATGTGGAAAAAAATGTGCTGAAAGTGAGTACAATGAGTCCATGGGCAGAAAAAACATTCCACAGGTACAATGGAATGTATCTCTATCTTATGATGAAAATATTTCAGCAGATCAGAGACGATCAAGCAGAAGGCCACTGGTGATTTGAGAGGGAATAATTTCAATGCATTTGGAGAATTACTTCAACGTTACAACGTGCCACTGTTTAGCAATATGGCGTTGAAGCAGAGGTGCAGGTGAGCTGGTGTGCTTGAGCTGTAGGAGATGGGTAGAAAAACAGGCAGAAACCTCATGGATGGGCACATTTTAAATCCGTTATCAGGCTGTACGAAGGCGTAGAGTTACATTTAAACCGTCTTAAGCCTTGAAGGGATTAATTTCATAGAAAAAAAAAAATCTAACTTTGACACACAGATATGAGATTTTTGCGGTTTAATCGAAGACCTAAAGGAGTTTTAATTGTTTATTTGTATTTTGGCTTCACAACCGACTTGCAATTAATCTAACTATACCTTTCTCCCTCCATTCCTACCATTGCTTTCTGCTTATACTTTCCTCCTTGAGTCCTCTCTTGTAGACGTCAATAGATGAGAAACAGGAATAAGAAGTCATCCCAACAAAAGCTTGTCTTAATGCGCTGAGTACATTAACCCATTAGATAAATCTGGAAAAAGCGCTTACACATTGAAGTACCTACAGCATGCAGACAAACAGACATATGCCCCCCCACACACACACATACAGACACACACTGTATAAAGCCTCTGACAGCCTTTAGTGCACTGAATTAATGATGTCTGTATGCACACAGCAAGTCTGCAAGGCAGGGAGGAGTGACATCAGTTATTTTAAACGCTGAAAGAAAGCCAAAGATACATCACAATACCACAATAGAAACAAAGCTCCGCCAGTGCTGCCTAGTAACGCTGAAGTGTGTGTGCGTGTGTGATAATTTGTGTGTTGTTTTAGCAGCACCGCAAAGCAAGATGTATGCCTTACAACTTCCTGTCTACAGGCAGGAATAAAAACTAAAGCGCCCTCAGAGCACAGAGGCTGTCTCATCTATTTGCACAGCCCTGATAGATGCTGTGAGTGTAAATGTGCGTGTGTGAGTGTAATTTTGCATATGTATGTGCGCATGTACTTGCATGTTGGCCTAGAGGAAAGCCTGCATGGCTTTTCAGTTTTGCTATTTGCTTTTCTATTAATCTTCTAATATGGCGTGTGACAGAGCCAAGTTGTAAATTATGCGTCAGCACAGCACAATGAAATGATGACAAACAGTGAAAGAGGCTGTGAAGATCTTTGTGTGCATATATATGTGTTTGTGTGTTTTGCTAATGTGAAGTTTAATTCCGCTCTTTCAGATTGATTTTCAGATGGCTGTCAGCGTATTATCTCTGTTATCTTTGCTCTGATGCTGGCTAATTCTTTGTTGTCTGTTTTCATTTGCTTTGCTAACATTTCGTCCTGTGTTTTTTTTTTTTTTACTATTATTTTTTCCATTTGTGGTACAGCTGGAACCTTGAAGGATGGATTTAACCAATCTCTGAGTACCATAGCAAACCTGCTTCTGTTGAGGCTGAAGAGAAATTTAAAGCAACTTCTTAAAAGCTAAGCGACAAAAAGGCTCTTCAAATAAGACTCTTGTGCTTATCAGAAAGTCCATGCTCACAGTGAAAAGCATCCTCACTGCTTCTCACCGAGAACATTGAACAGATACAGCAAGATGAAGATTAACTGTTCTTTTGAAGAAAAAAAACGTTCATAATCTTGGTGGCGACTGGTTGCTTTGCTGCTTGATAGATAGCTAGATATTACTTTAACAAGTCAGAGAGATGTGACGAAGCTGCTCCATCTACTGCTAAACTTCACATGTAAACTTTGGTCTTCAAAAGAAAAAAATCAGGCAATAATACAGTTTCTTAAGCAGACTTTTCCTTTGGGAAAGTACATTTCTCAGCTGGATACCAGCCTGAGAAGTTTATAACCTTTGGGCGTGACGATCGCTGAAAATACAGCCTCTTAAGGACATGGCACGTTCTTTCCCTTGAGCTGCAGAGCATCCCAGAAGTCAAGCATTTGTGTACTTAAGGATCTACAGTATCTCTCCTCAGTCCAATACACATTTCTGAATATGCTTTCAGAGCTGCCTCTCAAGCACATCTATGCCTGCTTCTTACCATTGAAATTCAAAGTGGAATAGTGTCCACCTGATGACTTTGAATCGGACGAGGTCACAGTAAAGAGTGCGCTCTACAAGGTTTTGCGTGTGCATCAGCGAGTGTGTTTATGCCCCTGCGACGGCCACAGCCATGCCATTCTAGCTTAATGCTAGTCATTTCATGGCCTGACTGGATTGCAGCAGATAGAGCCTTTGCACCAGCGAGAGGGCAGAGATTATGTGTGTGTTTATGTGTGTGTGTGAGTGTGCATGCGAGTCATTTTGGCGATTGTGTGTCTAAACGGATGCTGTGGGGCAAAATGCAAGATGATAGCAAGGGAGAGGAGAGAGGAAATCGATGTGGGGGCATTTTGAAAGCCTCGGGAGACACACACACACACACTGCAGCTGTGACAGGGTAGATACCTACTGTATCTTCGTGTATGTTCTGTGTTTTGTGCAGTTTGTGAGAAAGACAAATACCAAACCCCTTTAGCAAATTTCTCACAGTGCCTGCATGTACAGTATAGTGCCGGCACATCGTTTTCTTTTTCTGCAAGAATCGATGTGTGAGTTTGTAAGTGTGTATTTGACTCCAGAAAGAACTGAGAAAGAAAATGAAAAGCTTACGGAGCTTTTAAGCCACAAACCGGTTGACATAATGTCATTTAATCGCCTTAGATAGCACTTTGGCTCCAAATTGCTCTGTCAACTTTGTGTCTGTCCACTGGCTGAAACTTTGCAGCCAAAGAGTGGCCACGACCAGGAAATGGTCAGCGAGTGCTTTTGACACCAAATGTTCAAATCTCTTTGAATCCCAATGAAATGCAATTAGTCATCAATCGACAGCCGTGCGGTGCCAGGAACTCCCTTCACTATGCAGCTCTGTGATTAAACTGAAGCCCAAGATTTTAAAGCTCTTGATCAGAACGGCTCCAGTGTCGCTGCAGGGAATTTAATTTGAGCTGCTGGAACATGATCACAGAAACCTGCTGCATATCATGTCAATCATAAGTCTCAGAGAGGACTCTGAGATTGTGAAATGGGGTAATGTGAAGCTGTCCCATTGTTTGCCCCATTGTTGGCTGCTTAAAAAGCTCTACTCCTCTGTCATCCTTCTGTCCATTTCCAGTTTGAGAAATCTGATGCTTTTGTATGGTGAAAACACATATCAAATTGATGGTTGGGTTCTGATAGTGAGCTCCATTCTTTGAAAAGTTGATGAAACTGAGAAAAACAAATCTATTATTGAATCTTTTCTGTCCTTTTCTCCCTTTCTTTTTATTAGCCCATAGCATGCACACACCATTCAAATCGCAGGCTCATAACTTCTATTCAGGGCTGGCTGCTCCTTTTGCACACTGAGAAGACAAACAGGAGCCATCTGAGGAACTCATTTCCTCACCTGCCTTTCCACCAGAAGAGCAAGGGTGTAAATTAAGTTCCAGGGAGATAGTTTTAACTCTCACCAAAGTCCCTGCTCGCTGTGGTACTTCCTGAGGGTTCAGAAACCCTCTGAGTGTGCAGATTACAGCACAGAATTTTTGCCATTTGGTCAAGTATGTTTTCCTGAGTGCTGCTACAAACCCAGCCGTTACAAAAAGAGACAGCAAACGTGTTGTTTTGCTTGTAGTTTTTTAGCCAACAATAATTTGGATGGAACAGCAAGACCTTTTAGGACTAAAGCTTCCCGACTACAAAGCCCAAGCTTTTCTTTCCCCATTCTTGCAATATTTAGAAGGAGTGTGAGTCTGGTGACCTTTTGATATGTGAGCAACCTAATTTGCTTAATCGTTTCAGAGCTTTGGCCGAGTCCACTGTGTGTTTTGTGACAGTTCAATCACAACGATGGAGTCTAGCCTATTCTGTCATGTTAATTTCAGTAGTCAAAATATATTTAACCTTCTTAACTAATCAGTTATTAAGCAGGTCTTCCAATATTTAGAAAGAAAGTAGTGTGTGACAAGTTAGACATAAACACAACTGATCTCAATTGAGTACTTAAATACTTGAGATGTAATAATTTTTTACTATTTACCTTGTGAAGCCCAAAACCTGCAAACCTTGTACGGCACTTTATCTTTGAAAAAAGCCCAAATTGCACCATTTATGAGAGCCACAAACCACAAAAACGTGAAGAATTGTCTGATTTTCAGCTTTCCTTGAACTACTCATCTGTGTAATGTCATTCCTTCAGAAAACATAATCAACTCTAAGCTTAAAGTTGTGACATTTCATCAAAATCTATTTACTCCATATGTCTCATTTAAAAAATTAATCATTTATATGAATCAGACTTGGTAAAAATATAAAAATTCTGCCCTCCTCGGTGCAATTATGAAGCCATTAGTGACTCAGTTGTGGCCAAAAGTCACATGGAAAAAATTCAGGGACTTTTTGGCTGAACTGGGCTAAACTGTGGACTGCCAAATATGAAAGCAATATTAAAAAATACAATATTTTTATTATGTAGAGCCATGGTATTGGTAAGTGTGGATACTTGGAAAAGTGCGGTTCAAATAATGAAATCAAATGTTCTAAATGATATTAGGCATTATAACTTTGTTCAACTGTGCATTTTTTCAATTACCTCTTTTTCAAGCCACGATTTGCTGTTGCAAACTTTATAATGTTGTGGAAAATAAGTCCACAATGAGAAAAACATTTGCAACAGGAGCAAAAAACTCCCAGAAACTGCTTGGGGCTCAGGGGGTTAACTAATACGAAGAATTATTTTGTTTTTGGGAGGGTGCAGAAGTGTGTGTGTTTGTTTGTTGAAGATTGTTTAAAAGCTGAAACTGACATTTATCTCTTTAATGCATGATAGTACACAGTGAACACTGAAATACACAGAATTCACTAATGCCACTGCCAGCACTGTGACAACTTATGTGTGTGTGTGTGTGTGTGTGTGCTGGAAAAGGTTATGAGGTATTTTAAGAGGTTTAAATGCTTGTATTTGCAAAATTGTTTTCAGAAAAAGGAGAGTGACGGAAAGAAAGAAAGAAAGAGAGAGAGAGAATTAGAGTAGGTGAATGTATGTGTGTGAAGGGGGGTTGTGTTTTGTCATCCCTGAAAATGGGCGATTTGGTTAAACAGAGGTTCATAATGGACATAATTATTGCACACACCAATTACCTTAAATAAATGATTGCTCTGTCTTGCAATCACACAAAGCGTGTGCTATAATCAGGAAGGGAAATGACTGCTGCCGGTGTGTGCGCCTGCATTAGCCTTTGTGTCTATGTGATGGCTGAGAGTGTGTGTGTGTGACAGGTTGCACTCACACGGAGAGCTGGATTAAACCTCACACTAAGCTAGACACACTGCCAAAAAAAAGTCGCACACTCTAATATTTTGTTGGACTGCCTTAGGTTTGAGAACGGCACTCATTCGCTGTATGTGGCATCGTTTCGATAAGCATCTGCAATGTCATTGTATTTATTTCTGTCCAGAGATGCATCAACTTTTCACCAAGATCTGATGTTGATGATGGAAGAGTCAGACCGCTGCACAAAGTCTTCTCCAGAACATCCCAAAGATTCTCAGTGGACTGAGGTCTGGATTCTGTGGAGGGCAATCCATGAGTGAAAATGATGCTCCCTGAACCACTCATTCACAGTGTGAACCCCATAAATCCTGGCATCATCATCTTGTAGCATCAACTACCATCATGATGGAAAGATCTGGTTCTTTAATACGTTCAGCTGACCTCATTCTTCGGGAACATAAGTTGCTGAACCTGACCAACCCCAGATCATAACCCTAAACCCCACAGACTTGTAGGCACTAGCCATGATGAGTGCATCGCTTCATTTTCCTCTCTTCTTACCCTGATGCTCCCATCACCTTGGAACAGGGTAAATCTGGACTCATCAGACCACATGACCGACCACATTTGTTCCTCAAAGATGATGGCTCACCGCTATCCTTCTGGGTTTTAATAATGCGTTGGACGGTTCTTAAGCCCTTTTCACACAGGATTAGTATTGCCTCGGGAGCAATGGTGATTTGTAATAATTACAGAGGATGTCTGTGATCTTAATCCCGTGTGAATGTGTCATGTCTGTAATTTGTAAAGTAAAAATTACACTGCAAATTACCAACCATATTTCGCCAAACACCAACGTCCTGGGATAATACTAGTCCCGTGCAAATCTGCATTTCAGTGACTGAGTGGGTGTGTTAGTTTTTGTTTTTTTTTATTGCGCCCCCTTTTTCTACCTCTTTCCTGGTTGGATTATGGAGGCTGCGGTGGAAATTATTGACAGCATTTTAGGTGCACAACACACAACAGGCCAGAAACAGAAAATCAGATCAAGAGAAGAGGGAAATTTGGGAAGATATTGAGATGAATGACGTGCGTAGCAGCATGCAGTAAGAAGCATTTTTCTTGGACTATCTTTCAACGGGCTTAATACAAACCCCCTGACAGTTCGTTATCCCGACAACGCTGCCCACTGTTCTCAAGTCACGCTGCTGCTTTGACATATTTACTGTTGCCATGACGACTACATACCACGTTAACACCGTGGCAACAGCGGATGCTGCGACGTGCACAGATTTGACATCATATCTGGGCTGTAGTGTCAGTAAATTCAAGTAAAACACAGACTTCGCTTAACCCATGTGAATGCACCATGAGAAACGCAGACGTGGGGGGGTAATTCACAAATTACCAGAGATCCCCAGGTAATACTAATTCTGTGCGAATAGTACATAACCTGGTTTTAGTAGTTTCTCCTTAGTTGTTTTCTTTGCTTGATGCAGGCCAATAATTTGACCCTTCTAAGACAGACTAACATCCTTTCCCTGAACACAGGATAAATGTCTTCCAACATGGTTGTTTAAGAAAGGAGAAGCTCCTCACTGCATCAGCTTGGGTTAAAAAAGTTGTTGCAGCTGAAACATTTTCATCACTGCAGAGATTATCCAATGGAAGGCTCTTACCTATTTGCAAATCGAGGTGGTGATTTTTTTTGGCCATTCAGTGTATAAAGCCAGAGTAAGACAGACAGAAGAAGAGAGACAGAGAATCTTACATTTGAGCTCCAAGCGAATGAAGTCAGTGTTGCCCAAGTTCTCCAGAAAGACGCCATACGGTGCACTTGTCTTGAAATAGAAGGAGATGTCAGCGCTGATCTCACCCTGAAAAGTGGCAAAGTGCAGGTACGATGACGGGGTGGTGAATGATGCCGCGTTCCAGTAGTTATCTGTGAAAAAAAAAACAGACAGAATCACAACTCTGAGCTCACCACATCTCTCCAACACCCTCCATTAACACTGTGACAAACATTATAACCCATTCTGATCTGATAAGCCGCAGAATAAATTCACTGCAGAAATGGTTTCACTTCAAACAGCAGTGCATTTTCCATTCAAGAGCCATCAATCTATTCTGGGGAAAATATTGTTATCTCCTGTTTGTTGTCTAATGTGGCTCATTTAACATCTCGTCAGTAAAAAATTATTTCATCACCTAAACTTCTGTTTCTTCACGGAGGTTTAAAATGTAGCCTGTAATTTCCTGCAACCTCAATAACATTCAATAGACAGTTGATCATATCAACACAGCAGAGAGAGATCATTTCTCTTCCTCTAAATGAGGACTTGAAAAGGGGAGATGAGGGTGTGGACCAAATGTTGTGGGATTTTTGATAACTTCTCTAATGATTTCTGAATGAAGGGAAACCAGGGGCAACTAATGAAGACGAAGTGGACGTCGCTAAACAGCTGCTGATGAATTATCAGACTGTGGTTGATGAAGTGACTTCTCTGCTGTCTGCTCTCCCCTCGCCATGTCTCTGTCTTGCTCCTATCAGTCAGACAAGATGGGGAGGAGGAGGAGGGAAAGGAAAAGGAAAAGAAAGAAAGAAGAGAAGAGGAGATCATGGAGAGGACAGCCAAGGAAGGAAGATAGAAGAAGTGAAAAGAGGCCAAACACGGGTGAGAGGATAGAATATTGAAGAAGCGATGGAAAATAGAGGAGTAAAGTCATGCAGAGGGCGGACGACAGGGAAGGAAGAGGAGCTGAGGGGCACATGGAGGGCAGGAGGAGGAAGAGAAAAGTGAAGGGTAATGCGGTATCAGCTGAGTGAGATCTCTTTGATGCCTCAGAGGATTGCATTCAGACCCTCCACTACAACCCTGGAAAACAGGAACAGCTGTGTACAGGAGAGAGGAGTGTGTGAGTTAAAGTGCAATCTCTGGACGTCTGCAACTAAGGATCCATTTAACTGTCACTTACTATCAAATATTCTGACCTGACATGCATCTGTACGTCTAAAAGATGCTGTAAAACTTCTTGTTTTGCGTAGGCAACAGTCCAAACTCAAAGGTAATTGATGTCTAAATCTAAAAAAAGGCAGCAAATCCACAAAATTGAGATGTTTATGCAGAAAATACACATACAAACCAAGCATTTGGAAGCAACTTCAGGTTTCTGTTCAAAATGTCTTTCTTAAAAACGTCATAATAATAAAAACAGTGTGAACTCTAAGGATTCTGGGATGTATTTACTGCATGATCAGACTTGAAATGCACCATTTTCCTCAGTTTAGCTTTAGATATACTTTAAAGTTACTAGAAAACTGCTGAATAAATGTTAATAAAAGAAATGAAGGGCTTAGTTTTAGAGTTGAGAAGATTTGCAAAAGTAAAAAAAAAGAAAAAAAAACGCAGCTTGCATTATTCATTTTAGCTCTTTGCTTTTTGATGGCTTGCAAACAGAAATCCCAATAAACCTCATCTGTGTCCATGTGTCTGTAACTACCACAGAATTCTCTAGAAAGAAACATCTGAGCAAAGAAACAAGAGTACAGATACAAATACCTGATAATTACAGCAAAAATCTATTCTGATGTGTGACTCTTTATATAATAATCATGTTTATTTTGTTGCAAAGTCCCCCAATAAAACTAAGATCTTATCTTTTTACAAATTTGTTCTTGCTTCAAAACTTTAGACCTGCAGTGTACGGATTTCCTGCTAAATGACAACTGTTGATTAATTGCAACTTCCATAACAAAAAAAAGCAGCAAATCCACAAACTTGAGACATTTTCGCGGAGAATACATGTAAGTTTTTCCTGCTAAATGACAAATGTTTATAGTTATTAATCGACCTATTGCAACACCTGTCTGCCCCATCCCTTTCAGTGTGAGCTGTTTTGTGTGTTTGATGCCTGTAACTCTGCACCAGTGTCCGTGCATCTCTGTGTGTTTGTCTCCTGGTTCAGTGTGATAAGCTCAGGGTTAAGCTTCTCCCTCTCTCTTTCTTGTCTCGCATCACAACTCCCTCACCAAGGGGAAAGGAGAGACAGCAGCCAAACACACACACTCATACACCCACACACCCACACACACACACACAGACAACCACCCACCGATGCAGTCGCTGTGATTAGTGCGTTTGAAGTTGGAACATTGCTCATTCCTCAATGGGAGGCACAGCCAATTACTGAACAGGGTTAATTCAGGACTAAACAGGAGGACGCCTGCAGAGTCCACAGAAGCAAATATTTGTTGACTATGATCACAGGAAAGGAAACCAGGGCCACATTGTTGGTCACATTTAAATGATTCTAAGAATTTCTTGGTTGATTGGAGACCATGCAGGGCGTAAAGTCAGAATAATGATGGAATTTTACAAGAAATAACCCGAAATATAAAGTATAGTGGTGCACATTTGCACAGGGAATTCCCTCAGTTTTACTTTGTATTTCTGTGTAAACAAACAGAGCAAGCATACAAAGGTAAGATAAAAAAATCTCATGTACTCTGCTATTTATTTGTATGCACTCAATGAAAGCATAAAAGCTTCAAGCAAGAGAGTAAAAAGAAGGCTGACAAAGATATAGCGAGCAAGGACACCCGGATATAGAGAAACAGCTTGCAGGCGAGTCTCCTACTTGAAGGAGGGGGAGACAATAAGAGGAAAAAAGAAACAAGTGGGAGGAAAGTGAAATTGCTCAAAAGAGATCCATGGTGTGAGAACCAAAGGGGAAGACAAAATTAGGGGGTTGACAGAAACTGGGTGCTGGAGAGAAAACAGCTTTGGAGGAGCAAACACGGACGCCAAATCATGAACTTCTGATCACCCTTATGCCAGATTCACAGATGCAACTGGTTGGCAAGGCCCTGCGGCACATTTATCACTCCCATATTGAAGTGCTTATCCAACGAATGTTTCAAAAACAGATCCAGCACATGACTGTGCTTCCTGACTAAGATATGACCAATATTAGACTATTTGTCACCATGCCTAATAACTTGCTTGATGTGGAAAGGCAAGGCAAATTAAGGTGTTGCCACATTTACTGACTTAACTTCTATCAAGTGACACTGATGAAGAGCCATTTGGCTCACCAAACAGGAAGAAGACCAGCTGTGGAAGACAGGCAAGTCATACTGTAAACTGTTGTCTGCAAGAAAGTCATTTTCTCTTACGTGTGAAAGCCTGAGAGTTCATAGAAACATCAAAAGAAAAAGCTTTTTAAGAACTGTGCCAAGAAAGGCTGAAATAGTTTTCTTGACAAGTCGTCTTTCTGTCCAATTTGTTCTCATTGCAAAGCCCATACAGAGAAGCTCATCCTGTCGTCACTTCTGCTCCTCGACGTCCTTGGACTCTTTATGTCGGTGCACTGCTCGAGCACTAAAGTACGTCAGACGTACTTACAGCTTTTCTGTGGCCTTCATTGCAAAGCTATGTGATTGTTAGAAGTTTCATTTGTTGGAAGCAATGCATTTCGTTTCCTTCTTTCAGATGTTTGACCTAATATTTTATAGCAACAAGAATCATCTAGTGTTCTGCTTGTTCTCCAACACGTCACATCCAAGTACACCTAACATTATGGTGCTATTTGAAACATTTACCCGGGAATCCAAGACAAGAGAGCAGCATGGATGGAAAACCTGGAGAAATATGACACTGCGTGCAAGAGCAATTGCTGTCTGGATGAGAGAACCACCATCAGATAGCAGCTTGCAATGATACGAAGCACACTTGTGCCTCTCCGGTCATTGAGTAAATCCCTAAAAACTCATCATGAAAAATAATACCTTTTTACCTCAAAATGTCAGAATGTGTGGATCTGCGTCATCTCTGCCTCCCTCTTCACTCACTCCTCACTAACGGAAGCTCCAGCTCAACATCTAGTCTGCAACTATCTGCTCAGACTCATCTACATCTTCAAGCTGCAAAGAGATTCTGAAAATGAATAGTGCTATGGAATGATGGCACAAAATGTGGTATTTATCGGTACGGAAAGCTCCATCCTATCAGGTGACAGAACTGATTTCTTAGATTTGTGACACACGAATTGCAAAGTATTAGAAGTCAAGATTTTGAAAAAAGGGGGTTAATTTTACCCAAAAAGTAAGACAAATGAGGTTACAAGAGTTACTACTCAGGTTCTGGGCCAATTAACCCTTAAAAAGCCGGGACCGAGTATACTCGTTCACGCTTACTCGTACACACAACCGAAACCGAACATTCTCGGCTCAACACGTGTGACTTGTTTATGATTGCTAATTAACATAAAATATGCATGCACCCGTATGTTTAAGTCGACCAATGGTAAGATATAAACATTGGCCCCAAATTTGCTTAATTCAAAGCTGTTATAACAAAGCCGCAATTACGAAGCTCTTATCGGGGCCGTGTACAGGCGGAAATTCAATATGGCGTCAACGACAATGCGACCTCGCAAGACTTGATGGATATTTTTATGGATTAGGTGGTTTTATGATATGTACTTCTCCAGAAACATGGCCTTGTAAGGGTTAAAAGGGGCAAATAACCAGAACGGAACAAAGGTTGCAGTAGCTGAATAACATGACCACCTGACCACACTCAGTGAGACCGATGTATGAGCAATATCCCTATGCATTCCTTGACAACTGTTAGTACATTACTAATTCCTTGTAGCATTCACATTTATTTATATATCATATTTTTGTATTTTGTCTATTATTACTTTTTTGATAATAGAGTGTTTTGTGTTGTACCTCTTGTTCTAATTGGTGTTCACTTGTTTTTTTTTTTTTTACTTGACTCCAAGCGAGCCCTACACAAGAACTCCTAAGTGCCTAGACTGCCTGTTTGTGCACAGATGGCAAATAAAAACTTGAATCAAATTGATAAATAAAAAGAGGCATATACGCACTAAACACCAATACTAACTGCAAAGAAAATACAACAACTATTAGTCTACATAGAACCTAATTAAAATGAGGCAATGAGCAAAACCAAAAAAGATCTTAAACTTTCAGTCAAATGATTTACATACTACATTTAAATCAAACAACCCAGCAGCAGCAGTCCTGCTACTTAAGATTACTGCTACTGGGGCTTCATCTTTTGCCAGAATCCAACCAGATGACTCAAACAGAAGACGCATGGCAGCCCAATACTGGTAAAACAAGAAATCTAACATAATGCTGGATATACAGAAGTTAGCTAAATGTGTTCACTTAAAGCCACAAATGTTAACCATAAGTTTGTTGTTTATAAAGTATTTGCATTATAAGTGTCAAAGAGTGCCTAAAGTTTTACCAACTTCTTTGGTTATGTGGCTGCGAGTGCGGCCATCACAATATGAAACCCTACAACTCTAAATCCACCTTTTTAAGACTGGAAAACTCAGTCATGACACTGACTGCTCATTTGGCTCATGATAGAGGTCAGCAGCATGTATATATATATATATATATATATATATATATAAACAATATGAGCATATTAACAAAGCAAAAAACTATTTGTCCCTTAGGATATAAACAACTATACTCAACACAACTCAGTTTGATATCTAGTTTTCATGCTGTGGGTTGGTGGTACAGTGTGTATGATCAGCAAATGTCAAATTCCCAGAAGGCAACATTATCACTGAAGCTCAGTGCTTTGACCAGGGGATGTGGAATGTACGGCTACAACTTAAAAAGTTGGTTAAAAAGTAATGTTTTAAGGCAGTCAGCCAGTCCTTTTTATCATTGTTGCTGAGCTGGGTCACAGTCATTTCAAACATGAGAAAAAGGACTGATGAAATCTCAGCGCGTCTCAACCACATCCAAGCACACAGCTCAACTCCAACTCCCCTGCAGGTATCAGCACAGAGAGAATCATGTTCATACCCACGAAAACTGAGCAACTCCTGCAGCCAGCCAAAACCCTATTAAATAATTATTGTGTCTTTGCACTTCAATAAGTGTTTTTTTCTTTTCTTTCTTTCTTTTTTACTAATTTTCCCCACATGCTGTATGTGTTGATAAATCAACGCATTTAATTGAAACACTGCAGCGCCGACACCAGCTGTTGACCTGTGTGTTACCCCACAGGGACAAGAAAAAAAAAGAGCGTTAAAAAAATAAGAAGTCAAACCCACTGAACTGTAGAGGCTGACATGATGTGAAATACGGTTTGAGGTGAAGTTGGGTCTGAACGCCAACTAGATGATTCATGTGTTTGTGCTTGACCAGCTGGGTTATTTGCCAGGACCAACAGATGGTAAGGACGACTGACTGTCTCAGGTCATTAGCATGGACATTTTCAGGCACACACACACACACACACACACACACGCGTGTAAAATACAGTACATGTGCGTCCGCATTAGAAATACAAATGAATCCACATTGTTAGTAAGCAGAGGACGCCACTGTAGCTCGATATCATCCTCACACATGCATGTATGTACAGTTCAATACGAATTCATGACGTTTCAGATCTGATCCGTAGAGCACTCATTCCACAATTTGTGTCGGCAAACACACACCGTGCCATCTAATTTAACTTTTCCCCTTCTTCTGCTCCATACTTCAGGTTAAACATATCGGGAGGCTTTCTCATCGAAGGACTAAGAATAGTCTCATCTAATGAGACAGACGGCAGCAGCTATCTCGGAAGTTCCTGCCTCTTACTTGGAAAGTGGCGCTAAGGGTACAGCTCCGATATTATTGTTCAAAACACTCCAGCCTATATATAGTTCTGCAAGATGATGGACTGTGGCTCATAAAGCGTTTCTTTTTTGCTCACTTCAAAGTTTCCATCAAGACCTGTGCTTCATCTCATTTGAGTAATTTAGCCATCTGTGGCATGTAATTTTATGGTCGGGGTACTACATAGTCACGGTAAACGTAGCATTTGAATCTTCAGGTAATTACTTTGCATCTGTCATTTGAGAGCTGAAAAGCCTTTATTAATCTTACTGTGTAATTAGGTTGCATGTCATACATTTTTAGCACTAAACCTTCAGAGCTCAGAGCCACGAATGGAGATATGACACGAAAAGAGAGAGAAATAGGAATCATTTCAGTCTTTAGTTTCCTTCACTTTCTATAAATCATAATTAGAAAGAAGCAATTAATGTATTTCAGAAAAGCAGGCATGAGATTGTAAAGCGTTTTGGTTAAAACTATCCATCAAGCTGTACATATGTGTCTAATTACTACGTCATGAGTGTAATTTATTTAATAAGGCAGTCTTGTTGCGATGGAGAGAAATGTCCCTGCTCTGGCAATCACACAACCAGCATACAAAAGCAACACAAATAAGCTCAGACAACCACAAAGAACCTGTAAAAAAAAAAAATTACGACTCATAAAGACATCAGATAATAAAGCCTTCAAAACTGGCAAGAGGAATAAATGAGTGTAGCTTGAGGGCAGTTTGCGGTTCATCGCGTTTAAAATGGGATTAGTACCTGAAACTAGTTCTGCCGAGATCTGCGCGTACGTACGTATGGGACATCTAAGGTTACACAGTTATTTGATCGAAGCTGGAATTACAAGATTTACATGAGAGAGGAGATGTAAGCTGGTTTGGCAGCTCAGACAGTAGATATACATCAGGGGATAATTATTTCTTTTTGTCAGTAAGGAAACACACCAAATCTTGTGTTACAGACTGGAGTGATGAGTATAAAGTTTGCACCACGGGGCTTAGCTGCTGAAATATTGATGGGGAATGACAATGTCACCGAATGTAGACGTTAAAGTTTAATGCTTTTCTAGTTATGGGAAGACAGACAGAAGGCCTGATTTTTAAACCACAGGTTGTATATAAATCTTGACTGACAGCTGAGTCAGATTGCTAAGTGATCATTTGAAAGAACGAAAGGCAGAATGAAGATCAGTTAGAGTCTTGATTGGGGGAAAACCTGGTGTATCTGAAATTGTATCAAATGCATGAAATGGAGATCAAATTGCTGATTAGGAAGGGTAGTGTTATTTACAGTGGTTTTTGAAAGTACTCCTTCTGCTTTTGTACTGTTAATCATCTTAGGATCAGATTTAAAATAGCAATGGCATTGTTTTGTTGCAGCTAATGTAACATATTACAAAGTTGTATGTTTTTTATAATTACATGTTATTGTATTTCACTGAAGGCACTTTAAGAGTGACAGGAAGTTGTCAGTATCAGGAAGTTAGTCAGTATGCAATTGAAAACGCCGGTTCTGGTTGCATCTGGGCTGATCCAGCGACATCTACATACATCTTTTGCAGCATTGTGGGTTTGTAGTGATATACTGCCTTTACGTACGGTAGCAAACGTTTACTTTTGGGACAAGTTTGTTGTTGGAAACTTTCTCCAGCTACTAGTGTTAATGGTTGCAAATTGATATTCTACAATAAGCTCATATGAGAGTAATTACAAACAAATAGATTCAAAGATTAGTGATTTAAGTGAAAATATGTTTTAGTATATTTCATTTTAAGTTGAGAAAAACAGAATTACTATATACAACTTATAATGTTAAAACGGTAACATCTATGGATAGATGTCATTTATTTTAGATAATGAGTTGAGGGGTTTACAATGTATATTTGTACACGTTAAAAGCAAGCATGACATTTATCATGCCTTTTGTATTTCAGTTTCACTCTTCTTTTAATGTCAATAAACCTGTGGATAAGGAGTTGAATGTCTTCAGAGTCTTGATGTGTGGAAGGCGTTTATTTGACAGTACAGGCATAATGACATTATGAAAACTTTTGTATTTATTTAGATTTTTTAAAAAATTTATATATAAATATATTTAAAATGCAAAAACATACAATCGCACAATTACAAAAGTATTCAGACACTTTGCTATGGATTTCAAAATTGGCAGACTAATGGGCAAAAATGGCACACATGAGCGAATAAATTCACCAGGCACTTAGCGTTTGAATGACATCAATTACAGTGACGCAGGCATATGGACAAGGAAATTAATTAGTTCTGGACTATCGTAGGTGACCCATACAAGCCTTCATTTGTGGTCAGCTGCGAGGCCGTGTCTCATAGCAGGTGTATGACATCATAATAGTATATGCGGCTTTGCTTCACTCGCTATCCTTTATTTTCATTTCCATCTATTAAAACGTCCAAACCCTTTTAACATCAATAAATGGGACTAATTCCTCTCTGTCTGCCTGCGACTG
Source organism: Acanthochromis polyacanthus (assembly GCF_021347895.1). NCBI lineage: Eukaryota > Metazoa > Chordata > Actinopteri > Pomacentridae > Acanthochromis > Acanthochromis polyacanthus. Next base: position 16,025,169 of record NC_067132.1, on the reverse strand, counting down.
TATAGGCTGCCATTAAACCAGCCGTGGAAATGGGCTTCATTAATGCTGCAGCACGTGCACACAGACACACAAAAAGTTGCGCTCTTGCAGCAGAAAAAGAGACAGAAACACACACATACAGGAACGTGCATGTGCGCATACACACAGACCTCCTTGCTAAAACTTTCCCTGACTGCTCGAGACATTAGTCATTTGCCTATGAAAACCCATTATATGGCAGCCAATCGTCATTGCTCTTACTGAGACAGAGCTCCACGCACACTATGAGAAGCATCAATCATACACGGAGTACCTATTCACGTGTGAAATTTTTAATATACATTTAATATGCCTTAATGGGCCAATGTATAATGTATGCTCCCTGTTCCAGTGTCTTGGCCAGCACTATGGCAAACATACCTCAAAGTCATCTTCATTTTAAAGTTTGTTAATCTGGCCACTCAATAGAAAAGAGGATAACTCTCTTTTGTGTGTGGCGCGCACAAAGACGCATACAGGGGCTAAGAGAGTACGACAAAGACAATACGGCCCCTTCCCACTGACAGAGGGGATCCATCTTTAGTAATTGTGTTTGCCGCGCCGCCACACGATAGAGCCCCACACGCAAACAGATGTGATGTCACGGGTCATTAAATCATGGTTTGTTTGTATGTTGACAGCTCTGCGATGAGGGGACATTAGCTAGAGTGGCACCAGGGGTTGTTGATGAAGGGACCGTAATGAGCGTGACACTGGTGAGGAAGAAGGGCAGGTGTTCTGTCATGTAGCGCACCCTCGACAGAACCAGGTCACTTCCCGTCCGGCGAATGAACGGACGGATGGACTGATAAAGATAAAAGCAGCAGTGAAAAAAACTGACCGCATGAGCGATGTGTAAACCCTAACTGTGGCCTCCTTATTCCTTTGGAGTTATAAATCCGCCAGTCTTCCTCTAAAACTGGCAGATTGCACAGTCCACTGATATTGCACATAGCTCCATCCTATTACTCCCTTTAGTTTGAAAAATGAGCAGTCAATAGATAGTTTATGAAGCATTATTATAGTAACGATCATGCTGCCTTGCTGAAGATTAAATCCATGTTTGCTTTTCCTCTCCAAAGAATATTATTTTCCACAAAACCTCTCTGGTGATTTGTTACATTGCAGATCAGATACCAGCATTATTTCCTCTCTATACTGTTTTAATCTATTATTCCTTTGGAGATTTAGATAAAATAGAGGCGATGGAAGAAATCTCAAAGATATAAACACTTAATGAGGAATTCATAGTGTTTTGAATCGTACTGAGGGTTGCTTTCACATCTGTGGATTGCTTCATTTGCTCTGGACTGCTGGCAAAAATAAGATACATGGTTTGTATTTTACTTTAATTCCTTTCTGTTTCACGTTGAAATCACAACAAGAAGAGATAAGAGAAACCATTGAGGTATACCAAGCAAACAAAGCGACTTCTCTGCTCCTTGCAGAGTTCAAGGCGCACCGCAAAAAAGGTTTTAGTGCAACTCGTGGCGGCCATATAGTGCCATGCATTTGACAAGCATCAACTGAAGCCATAGCACACACCACAGAGGCATCCAGGATTTGCTCTTGTGAAGCGGGACAGTGGCACATCTTGACAAGTTGACAAGCATCAGCCTGTGTCATCTTCAAGTTGACTGGCTGATGCAAAGACACAAATGCTGCACAGACTCAGGGAGAAAACTGTGGCTTCAGCTGCTGAACCTCCCTTTGTGATGGCTTAGAGGCTTTACACCATTAGTAGAAGATAAGGATATTGACTTTTATGAGTTGGTGTGAAGCCCAGTAAGATTTCAAATGAGAAACGTTTCATTTAACACGTGTAAAAGCTGCTTCAGGATCCAGTTATTCCATATCAACTTGACAGTGCACAAAACAGGCGCAGGTAAGACAAAATAAAACAGTGCAGCCTCATGAGTTGCGTGGAAAGAAAAGTGGTCAATAGCGTCGTGCTGCAGAGTCTGTGTGTGTCTTCCAGCTGACCCCAAGTCCCACAGAGAGCAGTGTGCCAACACTGATTAGAAGAATAGACAGGAAGAGAAACAGCAGGGATTAAACTGCCTATCAGTGTGTGTGTGTGTGTGTTTGTCTGTGTGTGTGTTCTGCGGTATCTGACATCTGATGTTTACCTGAGAAACAACCTAAACTGCAGGGACTTGACTGAACAGAATAAAAGGACGAGAGGATGAGTGCTTAGATGGAAAGTCTGAGCAGAGTTCTTAAACCTTTATCTGGCTGCACACAAGCCAGCATTAGCGGGAATGCGTGTGCCAGCAGCCTCAAAAACATACAGCACACAGTAATATTCCAGAGCAGAAAGGAAGCCAAGATAAAGCAACAGTTTCTCTGAATGATTTGCACAATGCGAGGATGAGCAATGTGTTATTTTCACATTCAAGTGCAACCCCAGAATAACAATGTGCCCAATTGTACTCGGCTATGCTTGAAGTGCTTTCTCTTGTTCCCTCTTATGCTAGTTTTTAATTAAGACCGCATTCAAGCCATCAGCAGCAAACAGTCAAAAGAGGTTTGTTACTTTCCAAAAGTTTGGCTAACAATGTCTGAATGTATTATACAGTCTAAGACACACTGATAATGGGTAATTTCCACTGGGATTCAGGATGAAGAAAGGACGGAAACATTTCTTCCACATGAGGAGAGTGAAGATAATTAAGAACAAAGTGCGCTTTTGCTGTTTTTGAATTCTGATGTTTGTGTAAGTTAAAATTTCTTTCATTTTTTTTTTTTTTACAGCGAGATGTTATAAGCAAAAAACAGAATTTTGGAGTTTGTGCTATTTCGCTTCCCTAACATTTCTTCTTTCAAATTAGGGAAATGAAATGTTAAAAATACACATTTAAGGGCTAATTATATATTGTCTATTGGGTATTTATGCAAACTAGCATGCACATTTAACTGCATAATAGCTTATTTGCATATATAAATACACAACTTGGAAAACTTGTAATACAAAAAATAATTGTTTGAATGTAAGTAATCAGTTGGGAAAGTTTCATGGTGATATCTATTAGTTTAAACAGTGGGTTCCAATTAAAATAGATGTCTTTAACTGTCTTTTTTCACGCTCTAAGGCCAGAAATCTCCACCTCAGTAGCTCCTGCACACACCAAACATGTCTACACTACACTGATCAGCTACAGCACCAAAACCACATACAGTCAAAGGTGTTACATTGATATTCCGACCACAATGTAACGTCCTGCTGGAAAACCTCTGGTCATGTGGATATTCTACTGACATGTGACACCAATCTAAACATTGCTCAAGACTATAAACACATCCTCTCATGGCGATGGCGCTTTCTCTGCAGAACAGTCTGCCAAAAACTGCTCAAGAACGGTTCGAGGAATACGTTAGCATTGACCCGGCGTCCAAACTGCCCGGATCCCAATCTGATTAAGCATCTGTGGGATGCAGCTGAAACGAGCTCGATCCACCGAGGCCCACCCTGCAACCCACAGGACCCGAAGTATCTGCTGCCAAATGGGTCAAATCCGTTTTGGCCACGGAAGAGGGAAGTACGCAATAATTAGCAGGTGATTTCAGTGTTGTGGCTGATCGGTATTTACCATTTGAAAGAAAGGGATTGACGTTACCTCCTTAAAAACAAGGTGAAAGTAGATTGTTTCAGGTTATTGCAAGGATTTTCTGATTCATGGAGTGATAAAATGAGATATCTAAAATCCACCTTTGGCTCTCATATATCAACACAATGAAAGAATAATGTTGGAGCTGGATTTATCAGAAGTTCAGATTTCTGCTGTGGAAATGAATGCAAAGTAGTGCAGATTTTGATCGATAATACTCCATTTGCATTTTTAAACAGAACAGTTCAAAAAATACAATATATTTCTTGTTTTAACTGATCAGACAAGGGAAGTTCAATGCTGATATCTACTACCTAAACTTCACCTGTAGTGTTCTTTAAGGTAAAATAAAGTAGCCTATACTGTCTATCAAAACCACAAGGACACCTTTTTGGAAAAAGTTTAACAACTTATTGACTTCTAGAGTTTTTAGTCTTGGATCTGTGTGATAAACTTCCCTGGGTTGGATCCAATTTTAGTGGAAATGTGATGTGACAAAATGTGTACGGAACGGGACAGAAAACAGCCTGACTGACAGATCTGACTTTGCTTTAATGTGCAGGCATAATATGTGCCGTATAGCAGACCATGTGAGCGCTAAAGAGAGATAATAACGATCATTAACATCTTCTGCATATAATTATAATATAAAAAAGTGCTCTTTAAGCATGTGCCTAACAGAAAAGCCGCATGAGCTCATATCCCTTTGCAGCTGCAGTGAATTGCACACTATGTACCTGCCACTTAAAATAGTCATTCCAGGTAGTAATTCAACTGTGAGTGTATAAATGTAGCCCACGACTATCCTGAGACTCCTGACACTTTGTACAGTACTACACAAATCTTTCAGTTTTCCTCTATTACATGTCTGAATACATCAGGAGTGACAAAGACAGCTGACACCGGCTTGGCTTTTATGACTAATATTCATCAAGTACAGAAAATACCTTGAGAAAGGCTGAGATGGGAAATGTTGGAGGGCACAGGGGCCAACACCTTGAAAATGTTGTTCCACATCATTTCACTGGCTTTCAGATGGAGAAAATGTGTCTTATGGAACCTCTAAATACAGAACAGCACGACTCAAAAGCTTCAGTCTGTAACTTTCTGGAGTGGTTTGTGTGCACTTATCGCAGGTCATGGAAAATGCAGTAGTCTCACAGCTAATTTAGTCAGTTTTCACTGACTTTTTAAAAAATATTCTACTACCAATCCTGACCCTGACCACCAGAACAACACAGAAGACAAATTAAACTAAACTACAGAAAAACAGAACGCAATGTAATTCAGCGTAGATCTTTACATTCCATTCTCTATACAGTATTATCACTGTTCCACAGAGTAAAATGCCTTCACTTCATTGCAGTAGACATCAAAAAGACAGTGTTTGTCCAAGAGTTTCCTACAGCTTAACATCAAATAAAGAATATCCACCTTTGCTAGCCCTGACTGTTCAAAAGTCACACGCAATGTCAAAAGGTGTATTTTAATAAGAGCGGTATTCATGTGACTGGAGGTGTTCTCTTGATTCAACCTTTGATGAGCCTTTCTCAAAGGTTATGTAGTCGCACCTCAACAACCAGCTGAGAATTGGTGTGAAAGTGAAACCACTCCTCTCTGCAGCTGACTTGGAGAAGGTCATTAACGCCCCTATTTCTTCTAAATTAGCCCACTGTCGCTGCCGTCAACCTGCCTCACTCAAAGGCTTCTTTTTACACTTGCAGCTAATCCAGAATGCAAACATCAGTTCTCCACATCCCTGAGTAGGTTCCTCTCCGGTTTGAAGTTCATTTTAAGATCCTCCTAAAAGCACAGTAGGATGTAGCTCTTGGCTACATTGCCGATCTTTTAACTTCTGCTCCAGTTTAGTGGATGATCTGAAATGAGCTCAGCAGTTTGCGTAAATAAATGTCAGTGTCAGTTATTAAAAATGAATCTTAATCCTGTTGTTTCTTCAGCATTGTGTAATGTCAAATCAGTGTGGCACCTTGTCTGTAAAAAAAGTAGAAGAATAGAGAAAAATGCAAAGCACAGTTTGCTAGGGGGCCACAGTGACTTCCTCAATTTTCTTTTCTTTTGCCTGAACCCCAGTTTTAAGTCAAAATTCATCAAATTCAAGGAGGTGAAACCAGTAAACATTTCCTGCTTTTGCCTGAAAAAATGATTAAGCGCTGCACAAAATAGTTGCCAATTAATTTTCTGCAATAGATCAACTCATCATTATTCATTCATCTTCTACAATTACATTCAGCAGACACTCATCCAAAGCAACGTACATCAGAGTAGATACAACACAAGCAAGGATCTAGTCAGGAGAAAACCAGAACATTTGGTGAATGTTCAATCCTTCATGTCTCAACACCTCAAATATATAATTGATTCAAGCCTTTTTATACCAACAACCTTCCTCACAAGTATGTCATGCCAGGTTTTGGTCAAAGTAAATTCACATTTCTTTGTGTTTTCAATACATCATAACGTACAAAACGACCTTTACTCAACAGTATCGATTACTACTAAAATTGGTTTCAACCACTTCACAGCAGTGTATGCATCAATGTCATGACACTTACTATCTCCTTGGCAACGGAGTGGTCCAACGGTTAGTTTGGCCTCGGAGCCCGGTCTGTTGGTGTCACCCACGGCAACCTGGCTGACTGGCAGATGTTCTTTATACATCAAGAGACCAGAATCTTCTCTCCTGTAAGATGAATTGAAAATAAAAACATGCAGACTGAAGTAAGAGGAGTACAAAAACCATGCTCTTGAAGTATTTTGACCTTGCTTTTATGATCGGCAATTTCTCCATCTCTAGACACCTGCTTGTATTTTTCTTTCACACTTTTAAAATTAGTTCAATTCAGACTACGTTGAGGTCACAGCTCTGAGAAATAAAATAACATTTGTGATTTCTGACACACACTATTTACAACCGTGTCAATACCGGTTTCCATTAACACTTCTGTGCCTTTGAGGTGATTCTGTTCAGATAAGTGATTTTGATTCTGAAATGAATAAGCGAAGGTGAAGATATGTGGCGGCAAAATAGTGTGTATCATACAGTGGCTGTATAAAAGTAATCTTTCATGAAGCATAGCAGGTCATAGATATTCTACACTACATGGGAAAATATGTTATGTAAGCAGTTGTGCCATGCTGATAAAATTGAAAGAACATTGAAGAAGTGATATCTGTTTCCTTTGTGCTGTTAGATTCTGCACCAGTTGTAATATTACTACATATAATAAGTGTAACTAAATGAATCACTAGCTGTGTGTGTGCACATGAATTTGTGAGTTATGTAATATTTATTTGACAATATCAGTACTTCGGCACATTCAATGTGAAAATGGAAAAAAAAAAGATACCATTTTACAGTCATGGCCATAAGTTTGGACACAAGTACCATGACGCTTGTGAATCTTAGAAAATACCACAAAATTGTCACTTACAATATACAGCCATGGCCATAAGTTTGGACACAGCATGACTTATGTCTGTTTTGATGTCTATTACAGAACATAAGTATATTGTAAGTGACAATTTTGTGGTATTTTCTAAGATTCACAAGTGTCATGGTACTTGTGTCCAAACTTGACTATGGCTGTACAGTGCAAATTCGGCTTTAATTTGAGTAGATTTATATTAATAGAAAAAAAATACATGACAGTCCATTTTTAACACTCAGTGATCAACATTTAGGAATTTAAAAATACAGTCACGGAAAAAATGATTAGACCACCCTTGTTTTCCTCAATTTCTTGTTCATTTCAATGCCTGGTACCACTAAAGTTATACTACCTGCAGAATGTAATGAACACAACAAAAATGCAGCTGATTCCATAATATGTTATGTCTTATTTGACATGCTTAAGCTTCATTGTATTCCCAGGGTGTGTAAGAGGCTATTTTATGTCATAAGCAGCACTGCACATGCAAAGGTCGAGAGTGGTTTCCTGCTGACATTCAAGCCGTAGCACCACTTGAAGTTGTCTTCTCTCACATAATGCCAAAAATAAAAGAATTATGTGAAGCCACAAAGGCAGCCATCTTGGCACTGATGGAAATTGGCATGAGTGAGAGGCAGGTAACCAAAAAACTGAAGATCTCTAAAAGAGCTGTTCATTACACCAAGAAAAAACAAGCCAAACAGGGTACTACCAAATTTGCTTGCTGGTCGTAGCAGGAAATGTCATTCTAACCCACGAGATGACCGTGCACTCATCTGTTCCTGTGTCAAGAATCATTGTCAGACCTCCAGGGAGCTTAAAAATTAGTAGGACTGGGAGAAATATGACTTGTTCAGCAAGGACAGTTCAAAACTGACTTCTTGAAACTGGTCTGAAGTCACGCAGGGCACGTAAGAAGCCCTTCATCAACGAAAGGCAGAGGAAAGCCCAGTTACTCTTTGGTGGGGATCACAATGATTGGACTGTTGATGACTGGGCTAAGGTTCTCTTCAGTGATAAATCCAATCTTCAGTTGATGCCCACTCCAGCCAACTTACTGGTTACAAGGAAGCCTGGAGATGCCTACAAACCAGACTGTCTGCCTGTAGAGTAAAACATGTGGATGGATCAGTTACCATCTAGAGTTGATTCAGTATGGATGGAACAGGGCAAATGCAGTTGCATAAAGGGCGAATGAACCAGGTTCAGAGCTACTCTTAAAGACAGTCTTCTTTCAACAGCTGGAAAACTCTTTCCTGCCTCAAATGACTGGATTTTCCAACAGGTCAGTTAAGGCCTGGATGAAGAACCAGAACACTGAGACCATACCTTGGCCTGCTCGATCACCAGATCTAAATCCAATGGAAAACCTGTAGAAAATCATCAAACACAAAATGGAGAACCACAAGCCCAAAAACAAAGCAAATTTGTTTGAGTTTGTGCAACAGGAATGGGCTGCTGTGACAGCAGAACAATGTCAGAAGCTGGTGGAGAGCATGCCAAGACGCATGGCTGCAGTCATCAGAAACAATGGTTATGAATCAATACTAACTCCTGTGTGTATCAAGTCACTAAAATAGACAGAGAAGAAAACATGTAATGCCTAATAGCTGTTTTTGGCAGTAGAATGCCATAGCTGTTGATGTAAGAACTTAAGCAATGTTGGCTATTATCAAGAAAACCATGGAAAATGTCTGATATCAGCTCTTAAATTAAATTCTTATGAGCTATTTTTGTTGTTATCATTATATTTGTCCAAACAAATGTACCTTTAGTTGTACCAGGCATTTAAATGAACAAGAAATTGAAGAAAACGAGGGTGGTCTCATGTTTTTTTTTCCATGACTGTAGATGCACATGAAAGCAAACAAAGTCACCATATTTAATATCTTTGCGAAAAGCCCACACTAAGTATTCAACTCAAAGAATGCTTTTTGAGGTCTCCTCTTTGCAGACAACTTCAGCTTGCACTTATTGTGATGCCATTTGTTTAGTTTTTAGTAAGCGGAATGCTAGAAAATACCTAGCTGGTCACGAGGCTGTAAATCTTGAATCGTGCTGTTGAATCGTACGTCGTATAATGAGTGTAGACACATTTGGCTGTATCTGAGCTCCCAGAATGCACATGCATATCTCTGCATTATTCTCGTTGCTTCCGTCAGCAGTGAAATTTCATGATTATGTCAGTGTGCTGGTTCCACTGATGCCATGCATGCCTAGACCACAACAGAACCAGCACCAAATGTGACAAATGAGGTTGGATGCTTTGTGTTACGCTGTTCGTTTTTTCTCCTCGCACTTTCCATCCTTTCTGACTGAGAGTGAGCTTTGTTCCGTCAGACCGTAGAACTCAGCAAAAGCGTGCAAAAAGGAAGCAGCAACACGGCTTTTATGTTTTTGAGGCTTCCAAGGTCTTTACATCTTGTGGGGAATTACTGATTTTATGATGAAGTCGCTTGGTCATTGACGTGGGTGTTTCTGTGCCTACATACCGGAGAGTGCACTTGACCTGCTATGCCATAATAAAGGCATTTTTTTTCTTCCCCATGCAAAACATTTTCTGGTCATTCACTAGACTTGTGCTTTTACATTTACCAGCTTAATAAAGACTTACTAGTTTCTATTTTTCAATGTGGTATGTATAATTTTATTTCAAATTTGCTAGAATCTGGAGAAAATGAATACCTCTGCTACTGAGTACATACACAACACATAACTAGTAACAGATGTGTATGTTTAAATATAAATATGGATGCATTTTCATTTGAACATGGTTACTTGCATAGTGGCAGCATAACAAATAATGAACCTGCACATGTGCATCATACATTTTCTTTCATTTATTTTATACTTATCTTTTTTCTTTTATACCTATAGCTACTTTAAGTATGCTGCTGTATACAATATATGTTAGGTTATGCAGTACATGACTGCATACATGAGCATATATGTTTATATACATAAGTGTATGTATTCATTTTTCCCACTTCAGTATTATATTATAATAAGTCAGTGTATTGCTGCTGCATAAATAAGTAAATGATGTGAAAATAATGAAACAGATCCATCCTCTATACACCGCTTTATCCTCATAATGAAACAGATGTTAGAATATAATATTTCTATTATAAAAGCAGCATTATAATAGTATATTAGTTTAAGTTGCAAAAATTTTGAACATAAAGGTAAAAGAATTGGGTACAATGTGCAGTGATACATGTGGTGGATGTATAAATGCATAATATTTCTTGAATCTCTGTGTGAGAAATGAGCAAATAACGTAAAATAGATTTAAAATAATTCATGAAATTATCTTCCTGCACCATTGATTAGCCAGATGCCAACACTGTGACAGTGCTACAAACATTAAATACATAAATAACATCCATCAAAGCGAATTTAAACAAGATGTATTCTGCTATAAATTCTTCATGTAACTCGACTGAAATCGTTTGCCATTCGAGGCCGTTTGGACGTGAAACAGAGATCTAATTTATGGCTGCATGTGTGCGTCTGACTAAGCATGTGTGCATACGTGTGTTTGTGTGTCCGTTGCCAAAAATGTGGGTAATGAGTGGAAACTGTTATATTAGTAATATTTCAAACACTCACTCAGCCAAACAATGAGACATTAATGCATAAAATATTAACGGCGAGAACGAGACAGTGTAAGACTCATTTGTAATCTCATCAGTTTTAGAGATGAGCGGGGAGACATGAAAGAAAATGAAATCTCTTCTTCTCGCTAACACTTGGTAATTACTCACAAACATGCAGCGTGCACACACAAGCACACACAAGCACTGACAGCGACGCAATTGGTTTTAATGAGAATATCCATCAGTTGGCTAAAAGAGCTTTGAAATACAAACTGTTGGTTCTGCAGGCAAACATTCCTCTTAAATAAACACATCCTTGATGGTGGCATTCATCATTCAGTCACTTCAGCCTTTGAAGTTAGACACCTCATCAGACTGTCCAGCTACGGTGGATTCTGTATTAACACACTACTGCAAACTTTAGCTTTAGTGACTAATTTAAGCTTTTTCATTTTTGATAAAGTTCCACTGATGTAGTAATGCCATGATTTTGAAAATCTTCTTAGTAGGGGTTATTCAATGATTCAGAGATGTTAAATGTAAAAGTCAGCTCATATTAAATGCTCTATTAAACTTAATTATACAGCATTTCATATGACATTTTCTAGAATGTATACATAGCGTAACTCTTAAAACTTGCCATTTGAAATTCACAGTGACATTTCAAAACAAGGGTTCTCAATGTCAGAAAGAAGTAGACCAGGCAGTTTCTTATTTCTAATTACTCTTAATTTGGCTTTTTTTTTTTAACAAGAATTTAGAAAAACTATTCTTTCATGTCAAAGTGAAAACACAATTCCACAATATAATGTCAGTTATTGCAAAAATATACACTGTAAAATAAGGAGTTGTTTTTAAGTTTCGATCCTTTTCAAATCAGTATCTAATAGATGTGTCTTTGACCACAATTACAGCTTTGAACTTGCGTGGGCAGGTCTCAGTTTGCCTTGTCCATGAGAACACTGCACTTTGACCCCATTTTACTTTGCAAAACTGTAACTTCTCAATTGGATTGAGATGTGGGCTCCAAAACATTCACCTGCGTCTTTAAATCATTTCTGTGTAGCTTTGACTGCATGGTTTGGATCATTGTCTAGATGGAAAAACAAATCTATCAAGCTGCAGTTCTCTTGCAGATAGCTTCAGGTTGTCCTTCAGTGTTACCCAATTTTTTCTGCATTAAATTTATCCTTTACCTTCACAAACCTTCAAGAGTCTGCTGACAAGAAGCATTTCCACATGATGCTGCCACCGCCATGCTTTATGGTGGGAATGGTGTTTGTGATAATGTGCAGTGTTTCATGACTACCAAACATAGCATCTCATCTGAGCACAAAAAAAAGTTAATTTGTGTCTCATTGGACCATAGAGCCTTGTTCCAGTTGATTTCGGAGTTTTCCAGTTGTCTTCTAGCAAACTCTAGTTGAGATTTTTTTTTAACTATGGCTTTCTGTTTGGCATTTTGACAAAAAGCTTTGTCTAATGAAGAACCTGAGCAATAGTCTTTCCCATCTCAGCTGTTGAAGCTTGTAACTTCTTCCTTTCATTAATTTTGTGACTTCTGTGATGAATTAGGCGAGTTACTTTAAAGGGTGTGAATACTTATGCAATCACTTCTTTTACATTTTATATTTCTAATTAACTGACACTTTGCAGAAATATGTTTTCAAGGATTAAAGGCAATTAAGGAGAACTTCTAAGAGGGGTGAATACTTTTTATAGGCACTTCAACTCTAGTTAAAGGCTTAGTTTACCATTGGAAAATATTCTTTGAAATAATTCCACCCTTTTCAAAAATAATGGTATAAATGAATGTTGTTACAGTAATCCATTTTTGCCATTTATGAATTGATTCATAAGTGTAACAGAAAAGATGTGACATTTTTCTTGTGAATAGATTTTCTTCACCAATCCCCAGTGCAGCTGTTTCTAAAGACTTTAATTAAAATCAATGCAAACTCAGACTGTTAAGGAAGTTAATCAAAGGGTAACTGCTGGAGTACCTGCTGAACTTTTATGTGATTGTGGGACTTACCATTGTTTGGCATCTGCATCGCAGTTGCAGTCGTACTTGGGGTCGGTGCAGTTCCTGTCGATACCACAAGCACATTTCTGGATGCCAGGTCCTGAGCCGCCCCAGTAGAAGTGCTTCTCGCTGCCTCGGCCTACCCACCACGTGTAGGGGGTCCCATCTGGCAAGCAAACACAGACAAACACAAAAAAAACCCTGTAAGTTCCTCTAAAGACGGACAACAATCCCCATCAGTCCCCAGTGTTCCTACTGGTTTTTGGCTCAGTGCTATAATTGGTCTTTTGTAGAAAAGTGGAGACAAAACATAAACTTTTGTGAAGGTAATAAAGTTGTGCCCAAACTCATTCCTTTTACAGGTGATTAACTGTTAGACTGTTCAAGGCTTTTGTTGCATTAATGGGAAATATATTGACTACCAGCAGCTGCCTGGTGAATGTGATTCATTTGCTCAGCATGTTTTACACAGCTGGACGGTTAATCCCTTTGAGACTGGCAGGAACACTTAGTCACAGATCACACCTGCGATTTTAGAGATCTATTAAAACAGCTTCAGTGCTGCATTTACATGTATCTTTCACATTGCTGTGTGTGAACCTTTGTGTCCATAATTGTTACTGTCAATTTAGATACTTATGAGCACATCTGCTGACACACAAACACCTCCACATGTGCATGGGTGTGTATGTCCTTGTGTGCGTATGTGTGTTTCAATGAGTGGATAAGAGGTGAAGGATCGCTGCTTTTCAATAAGAAATGTAATATTGTTTTCTTTGCCTTGGATAATGTATTCTGGCATGAGACAGTAACTAGGCAGAGAGATAGGTGTAAATATTTTGGTGCCTTGCAATATATCACAATAACAGCAAGAGAGAAGGAAACAATATTGCGTTTCCCTCTTTATTCCGAGAAAATAAGCTGCATTGTCAATATCGCTTTGTCAAATTCCATCAGAGACAATGAAATCTCCAGAGCCACATTTTTTACAGAAGGGGATTGAAGCAGACTTTTGATGCAGCACAATTGCATTGAGATGTGTGATATAGTTTATTATTACACTTGAATTTCTGAACCGTGCCTAAACTCCAGGAGCAAGAAGTGACTGTCTGTGTTTTTATATTGTGTGTGCGTGTTTGGCCTAGGTGACCTATAGGTTTATTGCCCTCATAAAGAGAATTAGCCTCATCTTTCTTCAAGCTACGGTTCAGACAAGCCACTGTCAATAGGATTAACAGTGCCCTCCAAGAGACGTCACAGTCTTCTCCCTTTATGTGTGCACGTACAGAATGTGTCTGTTGTTGTACTTCTGTGCAAGTTAACTTTGAGCTGAAGTTACAGTCAGTAGTCCTAAACCAGAGTCCGCTGAGCTAAGCTTCAGCCTCCACAAACATCACCTAGCTTGAAAACAACTCAACTAGACATTGTTCTAAAGCTGATCTGTGTCCACTTCAGACCTGTCCTAAGCTCTGGTATAACTGTAATTGAGTAGATCATAAAACCTTGATTATACTCTGGTATGAATGCCTACAGGTAAATTCCTTGATGCGTAGTTCTTCTCGTACTATGTTTGTAGTCCACAGGAATCTTCCGAATATCTACACTATTGCTTTTGTAGTGTAGTCGATGAAAATTTTGGACTACACGGGTATGATGCGGTCGCCATCTTGACTTTGCCTAACTCTGAACTAGTCCAAAAATGAGCAATGAGGTGGAGCATAAGTGGAGCTGAGGTGGTTCATGCAAACTTCCCAAACCCAGGCCCTGTCCTGTGACAACATAGATCACTGAATGCAACCACAGCCATGATTACATGGAATTTTAAGCTCTACAATTTAAAATGGTGAGTCATTTGAAGTGTCACCCTCAAAACAGTTGTCATGAGCAGGGAAGCCAACGATAGAAACCAAAACCATATTTTGTCAAATAATGTAGCAATCGCAGAGCCAGTCGCTATGACTGAACTGTTGTGCCGCAATGCACCATGGGAGTTTGGGTTACTGGGGGCTTAAATGCATAGACTGTATATAAAGTGGACGTAACATCTGGCTCCAGAATTGAAGCCAACCTGGAAGTGTCAAAAACTTGCAATATCACGCCGTCCGCTAGCGTTGGCTCCAAAAAGCTTTTTCTCCATAGACCCCAATTCATTTTTGGAAAAAATAAAATTTGATAGACTGATTTTCTACAGCTCAGGATTTTTTCCCGTTAGTTTTCATGGTGAAAATGAGAGATCAGGTGGCCGATCTTAAAATAAATCAATACTAAATTTTAAATAAATCGTTAAAGTTGGCGGAGCCAGGGGGCGTGGCTATACTTGATTGACAGTCCCATAGACTGGTCCTGCCCCAAGTTGCTCTCCGGTCCAGCCTGTTTGATGACGCTTTTTACGTCACTGGCTCCAAAAAAATCCAAAATGGCGACCAGGAAGTAGCAGAATCCGGGCCTCATTTTCTCGCCGTTGAAACCAACGGGTGACGTCACGGTTAGTTCATGCCTGGTTAAATGTCATTATTGTGGTTTATGTTAGTGCTAGTGTTATTAGTGCTTGTGTTTTATTTTATTTTTGTGGTTTAGTCAGTCTAGTTAGTTTGATTAAGTGTTATGTTGTCAGGACCGTGAGTGTGAAGTGCAGTGTGGTTGACTTCCATCATATTTTCTGTAGTGCTGCTTTCAGTGTGTGTCAAAATAAAAGCATATGCAAATGGCGCAGTGCATATAGTTACATATTCTTTCACCAGAGTTGTTCATCAACACAGCTCGCCACAATAAT
Source organism: Acanthochromis polyacanthus (assembly GCF_021347895.1). NCBI lineage: Eukaryota > Metazoa > Chordata > Actinopteri > Pomacentridae > Acanthochromis > Acanthochromis polyacanthus. The sequence continues at coordinate 16,009,696 of NC_067132.1, read as the reverse complement.
ATATATATTACTGCAAAATCCTGCGATATAGCGAAAAATCCACGATACAAAATGCCACTTAAAAATGAGACCGTGAAAAGTGAACCGTGATATGATGAGGAACCCGAGGGCACCAGATACAGATAATTATCAGTTATAGGCCCAAAAATTCCGTATCAGTCATGAAGCGGTGCATCCAGCACCGACCGTCACACTATAAAAACTGGAGTCACCTTGTCTTGCGTCTGAGGCAAAGGGACAAACACCCTAGCGAACAAAAACATGCAGTGTGCAAGAGTGAGCAAACACCTCATCAGCCCAGAGTCTCATTCTCTCACTTTCTGCTTGGCCTCTCACTTCCCCTGCCGTATCAAACCGCACTTCATTCCTGTATTCTCTCTCCCAAGTTTCTCAGACAGGTGGGAGAAAGTAGCACATAAAAAACTAGCTCTAACAGTCACTTGACCCATTTCATAGCATGTTTTTCAGAGTGTGGAGAAGAGCGAGAGAGGAGAAGACAGGAGAAGTGGTGTAGGAGTAACAGCAGGGCATCAGGTGGAATGGGAGCTTTGCATTGTGCCAGTTTAGGTCTCCTGTGTGATTCGGTTTGCTCTGCCAAAACAAACAACTCAGGAGTGGGGAGAGAGGTGGGAGGGTGGAAAGAGGAAGAGGGTGGAGGGGGAGATGAGAGCATGACAGCATGGATGGATAAAGATGTGAGGGAGGAGAGATAGAATCATACTGGCAGAGTGTTCACATGGCGATCCGCAGAGAGAGGGCACTGCCAAGATGAGGCTCAGCAGCATGTTTTTGTGTGTAAGTGCATGTTTGTGTGCACGTGTGTGTGTGTGAGAAGAACGGAGAGTGTGTGTTTGTGTGTGCGAAAGTCCTGCGGTTAAAAAAGCAGGTGCACCGTAATTATCATTAGTCCCACTAGAGTATTATTAGCGTTAAGAGTGCTAGCTGTGCCTGTGCTAATGCAACATTATATCAGACAGGGAAAAAGAAAAAGAAGAGGGGAAATTCCTGTTTAATTTGATGAAATGCTGAGGTAGGCCTGGTGGGACAAACATATTTCAAAAATGGAATTAACTGATCAAAAAAATGACAGCAGCAGCTTGTCTTGGGATTTGCTCTAGTAGATATCCGCCTAATTGTTTGCCACATTAAATGATAATTTAGGTTATTACAGGTTGGGTCTGATATACAGTGATTAGCTACAATATTAAAATTCACTTGTCTGATATTGTGTATACCCCATCAAAGATCTCTGACCCACTGGGGCATGAAAACGAGTTTTCTGGGTTTTTCTTGTGGTGTTTGGCACCATGATGTTGGCAGCAGATCCTTTGGGTCCTGTGGGCTGCATCCCACAGGTGCTCAATCTTACAAAGATCTGGATAGTTTGGAAACCAGGTCAGCACCTTGTGGTTTTTGTCGTATTCCTTGACTCATTCCTGAGCAGTTTCTATAGTTGCATTTTGTAAATTGTCCTGCTATGGCAGACTGATGCAACTGGGGATAGCCGTTGCCATGTGGGGGTGTTCTTGGGCTGGCTTGCTATTTTAGTGAGCAGCGCCTGTCAAAGTAACATCCACATGCAATCCTGTCTCCCAAATACCACAGGATGTTCCTTGTGCTGTCCTCACAACACGTACCTGTGTGCTGTTATACAGCCAGCGAACCTTTCAAAAAAGACTCCGTACGCCGGGTTTCCTTTTATCAGCTTTATCGAGTCTTCTTGAAGCCAGTAATCGGCAAATGGTAAAAAGACTTTGGTTTTCTCCAGGTTCAACAGTACAGAACAAAACTACAGTCTCACAAAGTTTTTCTTCCCTGTTGTACAAAACAAAGATCCTCTCTATCTGCAATGAACACCCACTCTGTGGTTAAAAAAAAAAAGAAAGAAACAGAGATCCTCAATAAAGAGATGTTTCACTCTGGCTCTGATGACAGTTTCTGAAAATCAAATTCGAACAACATATCTATACACAACTCAACCGACTCATCAGTCATCAAACTCTGAACGTCTTAAAGCAAAAGGCATAACATTCCTATATAACTTAACTTCATTCTCATTGTGAAAGGGACTAACTGTCCCTCTGAAAGGAAAGACTGTGACTTAGTAAGAAAGACTTCCAGCTTCAAGGAGCCAAAAAGTCCATGTAAAGAAGAAAGGGGCATAAATCTGCTATAGGGCTTTTACTCAGGTTTTAAATATGCTACTGTTCAAAAGTTTGGGGTCTCCCAAGCAATCTCGTACACTTTTAGTCATGTGCTAACATAATTGCACAAGGGTTTTCTAATCACCAGTTAGCCTTTCAACACCATTAGCTAACACAATGTAGCATTAGAACACAGGAGTGACGGTTGCTAGAAATGTTCCTCTGTACCCCTATGGAGATATTTCATTAAAAATCAGCTGTTTCCAGCTCGAATAGTCATTTAAAACATTAACAATGTCTGGACTGTATTTCTGATTAATTTAATGTTATCTGCATTGAAAAAAATGTTTTCAGGGTGCCCAGATATCTCAGCTAGCTGAGGGGGCGACCCATAAACAGGGGCTATATTCCCAGACGCAGCTGTCATGGCTTTGAATCCGGCCCATGATCCTTTGCTGCAGGCCGACCAGACACTCTTCTACCCACGTTTCCCATCTCTCTCTCTCTCTCCACTGTCCTATATAATAAAGGCAAAAAGGCCAAAAACAAAACTTTTAAAGAAAAAAAAAAAGACATTTCTAAGTGACCCCAAACTTTTGAACAGCAGTGTGTATATAGTGTGTGTGTGAGTGTGAGTGTGTGTGTGTGTGTGTGTGTGTGTGTGTGTGTGTGTGTGTGTTCAGGTTTATGAAAATAGCACAGTTTAGGTCTCCCTCTCACAGCCCTTTCACAACAAGTTTGCAGTTTGTCTTCCATTTTCTGGACTTCATGTCCCTCTTCATCTAATATATGACTGGTTAGTTGAAAAGGAGAAACAGCAAAGCAACTAAACAAATGACGAAACGATGAGAGATGAGTAGACGTTTTTGTGGCACGTCTCAAGCAAACATTATCTGGCAGAAAATACGTTTCCCTCAAAACATAATTCACATAGTTTAGATACAGATTAATGGGTGATTCTAAAAATGCTATGAGAGTTAGTGTGTGTGGCTGTCTGAACTGTGAAGACTTTGGAACATGGTGATTCAACTAAAAACAAAGTCAGAGGCAAGAAACACAAGCAGTAAAATGATCATACAGATTCATAACATGTTTACGAGTATTGTGTGGAAGAGAAAACTGAGATGAACAGTAAAAATTATGATGCAGTTGGTTGTAAACCTCAGTCATCACTTTGACTATATTAATGATAGCTACGCCTACACACAGACACTTGCGTGTAATAAGATATTATCAGCATTCCCAGTGTTCCCCTTTCTGGTTTTTTACATGCTTTGTTGTTGTGACAGTGTTGCATTATCCCTATTCCCAGGTTCAGGCAATTACTTTGATGAGTAAAATACTACAGGGTGACACAAAAAACTGGAACTTTTTAACAATCCAATGAAACCAAGAGTGATGGAAGAAAAATATTTTATTCATAGTGATTGAAACCTTAAAACATGCCATTTAAGAAACAATGATGGAATTTTCCTTTTTTAAAAATTACTTCCTGTAGATGGCGTCCTCCTGTACGAACGCATTCTTGAAATCTGCTGTTGAGATTCATCATTGACCGCTGCAACATCTCAGCTGGAATACTGTGAATTTCATCCTGAATTCTCTGTTTTAACTCATCCAGAGTTCTTGGTTGAGTCGTGTACACTTTACTCTTGGGATAGCCCCAGGTAGATTTCAAGAATGCATTCGTACAGGAGGACGCCATCTACAGGAAGTAATTTTTAAACAATGAAAATTCCGTCATTGTTTCTTTAATGGCATGTTTTAAGGTTTCAGTTACGATGAATAAAATATTTTTCTTCCATCACTCTTGGTTTTATTGGATTGTTAAAAAGTTCCCCTTTTTTGTGTCACCCTCTATAAAAACAGACGAATGATAAACTATGCAACGAGGATTCTAGTTGCTACAAAAACTTACCCTTTTAACCTAATGATCAACAAACACTCTACGCTAAAATGTCACCTGTCTTTATCATCTTTCTCTCTGTATCCATCCTCATCCTTTCCCTTCTCTCTCATAGCCATCTCCTTCAACAAACATGCAAAACGTTCACAGGAGAGGGGAAAACAGACATGACGGATTGATCAGGCCTGGGGTTTTGTTCCTCTTCTGTCCTCAGGGACGGCCACAGAACACTACTTATTTTGATGGGTTATCTATCCGTTATTTCAACAGCACACAGAACATGCACACAGCCCCACCTACAGACGCATTCCCCTATTTATCTCCTCTCTTATCCAGAGAGGTTAATGTCTACATCTTCATCATGTCTGCTGTATTTGGTGGATACTCCCGCTCCCCCAAGTAAAGACAGATAGAGCAGTGTAAGGAAAAGACAAAGGCGCAGAGAGGATGAGAAGAAGAGAGATAGAGGTGCCGAGATAAGAATAATGACAGCGAGAAAGAAAGATAGAGCAGTGAAGTGATAAGAGGCCTTAAAAATTTATCCTTTTCTCACAACCATCAATGTTTGACCAAGCAATCTGATCTAAGAGGGTGCCTAGAATACTCATATTTATGTCAGAAAGATCACAGCTCTTCATTCTGAAGGACTGCTACTGAAACAAATGGTATCCACGGTGTTCGTGTTTGGACTGAGCTGAATTCTCAAGATTATGTCTAGACAAAATAAAAACAAAACTAAAAATGCATACACATATATATGCACCAGGTAAACCTGTATGTGTGACTTTATTTTGAAAGCAGTAAAATAGACAACTGATAACTTGTGATGGTTCTTTTTATATCAAGTTCTCTTTGTAGATAATTTTGCAATTTAGTGAAGATCTGTTGATTTCCTGTGATCTGTTTGCTTTTTGTTGTTGTGCTATTTATATTAATGAAAAAGGATGAATTAGTTTTGAATTATGAAGCAATTCTGTGCTTCATTGCTGTTAAGATTGCTATGACATTTGGCTTTTGTCTGTGTGCCACTCAGTTTTACACATTTATTCATAAGGGATAAATGCATTGGAGAAGTATGATCAAATCTATAGCGATTGAAGGCCAAGTGACTTATTTGTTCACATATGCATAATATACACGTAGAAGCATATAATCCCATAAGCTCAATGCAATAATGGAAAATAAGTCGATGGTTGAAAATCGTGAGGAAGGTCCACGTGTAAACTGTCCAAGACACCATTGATCAGATCCTTTTGTTGGCCTGATGTGCGTCATCTCGCCTGCTCAGAAGACGTTGTACAAGGCCACCATGTACAGGACACAAGAGAGGCTGAACAAAGATTGTGTGATGGTTTGATGTACACATGACATGTAGCTTCTGAACAGGAGGGAGAGAATCGGGCGATGTTTAAGGAATTCTATTTAACTAATGAATTCTCTGTCAATGTTCAGGTGCTCTTTATACCAGCTTTGGTATAAAGTTGTTTGCAATCTTGAACCGATAATCACTGATTCTGCTCATTTTCTTCTTCTCAAGTGTGTTCGTTTAGAATAATCCAGTGAATGTTGTGGTCATCTGGAGATAGCAGTAGATTACACCACATCCCTACTGAATGCATTTGACACAGAGTTTGGTTCTGAGCCAAATGTGCTATTAGTCATTGGGTCTGGGTTGTGTTAAAGGTGAAATTTCAGGTCCATGTGCTGCTGTTCTAACCACAGATTGGTCCACAGACTGTACATGTGTCCATAACGCTCACATCTACCATTCCAGGTGCTCATCCATACCGCAACAAGTACCCAGGCCACACTCATAGGATCTCATATCAAGGGATCACACCCCTGCTAGTCCGCCTGTGAAACGAAAGGTCACCGAATTCAAAATGGCACTTGGTTCGCTCAGTTCCTCATTTCCCCAGTGTGCTAGGTGATGGCTTTTAAGAAGATGGGGCTGAAATGCCAGAATGGCATTCATAACTGAAAGATCTGACTCGCTCATAAACCTGCCTCGGTCATTACACCTAAAAACGTGGCCATTATCGAATTCCTCCTCTGGCCCTTCTGACTGACAAGTGTCTGTCAGAGCAAATGTGCTGTATGTCGAAGTTCATGGGTGCATGCATGCGTGGATGAGAATATAGTGTTATTCTGCTCCATGCGCTGATCTCTAAGGGCTGTGAACGTGGATCAATACTCGTCTTCTCTCTCCTCTAACAAGAGCAGCTACTGTATTATTAAGAAAAAAAAGGTTAAGGCGAGAATAAGTCTTATGTACGCTGCCAAACCCCTGTCTTTGGCTGAAAACAAGCGTCAGGAGACACAACAAAAATGTGCATGCTCATTCACAGATAAATAAGCCCCTGTTCTTGTTCTCCAAGGTGCTGGATGCAGACAACACACACAGACACACATACATTTTGAGTTTTGGAGAGGTTTCACACACAGTCTCGGATCAATTCGTCTGTGTCAGGGTGACGTCGGTTCTCATTCTTTGTTCTCGTTTGTTTGCATTTCTGTTTGTTGTTGGAGAAAGCCGATGCCTCTTCTCTTCACCCGCTGCTCTCTGTTAGCCTCCTATCCTCCTTAACATCTCCTTTTGTGTGGATGGAGGCACATTAGCTATGCCCTGGGATCTCTCCAGAGAACTACACATAATGCAGTGTGGGTCTGCGTGCATGTATATGGGAGAAAGAGGGAGTATGTGTGAGATTCCTTCTTTGTCTCCATCCTTTTGTCTATCTGTACAAGTCTATGTGTGTCAGTGTATTCTCCTCTCTGCTCCTTTTAATCTGTCTTTGAGACTTTGCCCGGCTCCCCTGTCTCTTTCTATTGTCTCAATCCTTCTCCCCTCCCTAACCACCTATCCGTCAAATTACTTTGAGAACCTCACCTGCCTGCCGGCCCTACCTCAACTTTACCCATCTCTATAGCCTCCACATATTTAGGCCTCTCTCTGCTCCACGCTCTCCACTTTTTCCTTGCTCTCTCATATCTCCTGGTCCCAGAGGCCTCCTTCTCTTTATCTCTCTTCCTATTATGTCTTTCTACCTTCCCTTTGCACTCCTGGATCTCTTGCTCTACTCTTCTCTCCTCCCTCTCTCTCATATCTGCCTCGCACACCTTTTCCTTGCATCCTCCTATCAGTGGGTCTCAGTGGCCTTTTCTCTCTCTCCATGCTCCATATCTGTCCATCTATCCCATGTCTCCGCAACTCTTTCCTGGCATCTAATCTCTTTATGTTCTCATTAGTCTCGCTATAATCTGCCCTTTAATCCATGCTAATTGCAAACTCCCCTTGCTCTGATCCTGATCAGAAGTTGTATTTGAAACACCCCGCCCTGCCTGTCTATCCCTTTCGGTTTGATCTGCAAAGGGCTACAATGCATACCAAAATATCAAATGGCTGTGATCTGTAAGTCCTTGTAATTCTTAACCCTTGGTTGAGTAAATGTGCGTGAAATGGGACTCTGAATATTATAAGATAACTTCAAGGCGCATTAGAGTTTTGACAATGAGTAGGGCTATGAAGCAATGCTTTTATGTGTGGATCCTTCGTTTGTTTTGTGTGTGAGGACATGCAAAACCACGTGTGAGCGGGTGATGCAACCATTGATGGAATAAAAAGATAAACAAAGGCTCCCCATGGGTTTTATGCATAAATTTAAGTCTTATTGCAATTTGTGAGTTGTATACAAAGTCAGTCCCTGTATAGTAGTCCTGACCAGGGAAATTAGCGAAAGAGACCAAACAGTTTTTTCTCTGCTGTGAAGTTGGGTATTTTAACATGGGGGGTCTTTGGGGATGGGCTGGCTCAAGTGGTCATAAAGATAAAAAGACTTTATAGTCATTGTGCAGAGGTACAACAAAATTTGTCAAAGAATTGCAGTTTTTGGGCTCCAGTGTTGTTGCTAGGGGAGAACTTCGTACTATGAGAAAAAAATAACACCCCATATTCAGGGAAACTGTTCCTGTAGCAAAAATTTCCGAATTTAAATTCGTCTTCCTGTCTTTCAGTTGCAAACATAAGAAACTATAAAACACAATCCTCATAAAGATGTAGCATGTACGTAGCACAGGCCTGAAGGTTGCTGCTTTTAATTCACTGGTCAGCAGTTGAATATTATGATACACACAACAACTGCTTTCCTCAATGCAATGTTAAACCATGGTTGTCTTAAACAACATGCTGTTTTTTCTGTCGCAAAAACACCGAAACAGATTCTCTAAAACTTCCTTGTACAATATGGAGTGAAGAGGTTGAAGAGGAACAGTGCAGAAAAAAGTTTGCTGGTGCCTTCACTGCGAGCAATGTCAGATGAGACATCTCCGTTGTCTACATCAGAACACACTGCAGACAGCCTGGGGAAGGATAATGAGTTATTTCAACAGTTTCTACCTGAGAGCATCCATAACGGGATCCACCTCCCTGACAGTTTTGAGGCCCAGCCTCCTTCTCACACCCACTGTTCAGCACAATGTTATGCTCTAGTAAATTCACTCTGCATACCCCTGCACCCATCTACAACTCTTCACAGGTCATCAGCGAGTGTATCCGTCCATTAAATGAAAAACACCTCGGAAAGAGTAGAGAGAGGGGGAGGAAGGGAAATTAATATCAATGGTTGTGCCCCTAATTGGCTTGTCTGCTTGATAAAGGGCACAATAACTAGACTCTGCTGCAAATACGCCCTGACTCTCCAAAATATACACTGGATCTAGCATGTGCACACACAAAAACACACACCTCCGGCAGCCATTGTAGCTGACAAAAGTGTAGGTTGAAGACAATAAACAACCATAATCATCATTACTGCGGGGTAATCTCAATCAGTACGCGTGTGTCGGCGCACTTATGACTATAAGTCACATTTAGTGCCGTGTCCCCTCAGGTCAAGGCCAATGGACAGATGTGTCATGAGGAAAATGGCCTCTGCCGAGACGCACTCGTTTTTCACTCTGCTTTTTTACTCACACCATCCATCTTCCTGCATATCTGCCAGGCTTGTCATATGGATGGGGATACAGTGAACAACACTCATAATTACAGAGGAGGATGAACAGGGCATAAACAACTCCGCAGAAGAGAGGGCAGAAAGGGGGAGGGCGAGAGGCAGAGAAAGAGTACATCAGAGAGAGAGAGAGAGAGAGAGAGAGAGAGGGGCTGGCGAAGAGAGTTTACCAAACAGGCACCTAGGAAAGACAGCGTGATCTGAAACAGAAGACAGAAATAAAAAATGACGGGAAAGTCTCACATGATGAGGACATGACAAGTGAAAAGGGGAAAAGAAAAGGACTGGCTGTGAGAGAGATGCTTTGAGGGATTACAGGTGAGAAACCAGTGCAGCGCCTCAGTTTCTCAGTGATATATTGTTATCAAGAGAACTGTGGATGTGAGAAAAATCACTTCTGAGGGGAGACAATTCACGCAATACTTCAAGGTAGATTGTCACCACTGATCTTCATGTCATTAATTCAACAGCGCTTAATCAAGACAGGAAAACAAATGGAGCAGAGCTGGTGTTTGCTGTCGTGTTACTTCAGCATTAAGTCAAGGTTTCTATTTGAAAGTAGGGCTCTGATAATTATTCAGCTTCATCACCAAACGACATTTTCTCATTTGCTCCTTCAAGCAGAAAGCCTGCACATTTCCTACAGTGAAAATATTCCCGATAGAGAAAAGAAGTCGTATAGTATCTGTGATGTCAGGCAGGGTTTTAGCTCAGATTTGGGCTTGCGACAGGTTGCTAAAGCAGACAGAGCCATAAACACTCATCTTCTGGTAGTAACATTTGCTTAGGGGAATAATTATTTTTTGCAAAGTATTCGCTGAGGCACATGAGAAGATGTTCAACACTCAGCTCTGCTGTTTGCAGACTGGTAAACACAAACTCAAGAGGATTATGATTATGTAAAGCCCAAAGATGAAATGGCATTTTACAGCATTGTCAGGAAAACAAAAACCTGATACGACGAGCTGGTGCCATATTTTTACCCTTCAGTTAATCTTCTGGCGTTTTGGCCAATATACAGGCTGCCAGCTGGTTGAATAAAGTATCGGGAAATTAATTCTTTGAACCTAATCTTCAGCTGCAGACTAAATACAAACACCCCACACATCACAGATCAGCGTTGAGGTGCATTAGAGCTATAAACCGACTGCGTTTGTGTGCATACGCCCACGTGCTCCAACATACAGGCCGACGAATACACACATTAATTCTAAATTTCTTTCATGTTGCTGTGACACAGAACAACAGAAAAAAGTCTCTCTAGTGTCTATCAATTGTCAAAGAAGCTCTTGCTGGATTTTGGCTTTGTATTACTCATGAAGGGACTGTGCATCCTGCTGACAACTGCTTGCTATGTTCATCATTGCAACACTTTGTTGTCAGAGGGATGATGGATTTCAGGCTTTCATCCTTAAAGACTTCTTTTTTTCTTAAATTCTGACTTCTCTTTTTCCTTTCTGTTTTATGGTCCAGCTGTGCTGCTACCCAAACAACTGCTACTCCAATTCCATTCCTTTTTTTTTGTTTGTGTTTTTTTGTTTCGCTCTCAAGTGGCCCGATCAAACAATACACCTATCAAGTCACATGCTGAGTAATTATTTGATTTTCAAGTGCAGAAAGAAGGCTTGGAAAGAAAGATGGAAAAAGACACTTTGTCAACAATCATCAAAGAGTTCTAATTCCTGTCTGTTTGTGCCAGTTTCTCTTTGGCTTAATTCCTGTCAATACTTATTTAAACACATGGTGGAGGTTTGCAGATTGTGCCTTGAATGTGGCTAAACCTTGGTGATATGTGACTGTACGTCTGATTGAAAATCACTGACACTCAAGCAACAAAATGCTCTGGCCTTGCACGTCCCAAGTACACAAATAGTTCTGCTGGTTGCTGGAAAAAGCGTATCACACTTTGAGCATTTCATCATCGTATCAGCCTTGAGAATTTCTTGCAAGTATTTATTACAGTCTAAGACAGTGAAAGCTGCGGCTTTGTGAAAAGAAGGTTGGGTGGTTTTTGACATCGAAGACGTTTCAGAGATATACATGGTCTCTTTCAAAGGAGAACAAAGAATAACCTCTGACACTCCTCTCTTATCCGGGCGGCTACATCCTTCTCCTCTGCTTCATTCCTACCCTGGTCTTTGTTTGCAGTTGATTCACAGGTGAAGAGTCTGACCTCAGCCACTAACCCGCTGGGTGTTCCCTGAGCACACAAAGAGCCGGCAACCTTCTTTATCTTACTCTGCCTCTCTTACACACTCACTCTCTGTTTTCAACTTTGTCGGCTCTCTCAGCTGCTTTCTCTCCCCCCCTTTGGTATTCCCATCTCTCTGTTCCCTCTTCCCTTCTTTCTCTCACTGTCCTGCTGTCTCCGTCTTAGCTTGAGTTATCGATTTCTGTAAAGGTTGGCCATTGAGTCTACCACTATTTTTTTTTTTTAGATTTCACATTCAGTTTCTTTCAGTCGCTATATTTCTGTCTTGCTCTTTTCCACTCCTTGCTATCTCACTCTGGGAGGTACAATGTAAGGAAAAACCTTTGAGACTCTGTCAGTCTGCATTTGTATGTCTGATCTCTTCCACCTGAGTCAGTTATACACTGGACAGAGCATACAGAGTGTCTTTCAAAAATATATTATACCACAAAAATCTGTACTCGGAAATATTTAACACAATGCTTGAAGAAAATAAAAGATTCTCTGCAACGATTATGACTTTAAATAATTTCTCATAGGTGCTGTTTACAAGATTTTCAACAAAAATATAGCATAAAAATTGCAGCAAACTAGTCACACTTACTCTTTGTGCATTGCAATGCAAGCTTCAGTGTTTTATATTGTTGCAGCAAGGGTGGCACAAGTGCATATTAGTGCACATTAATGCATGTTAGTGCCTCCCTTTAAAGCTGTTGCCCCCCTCCTGCGCTTGTATAAAGAATGAGAGGGATCTCCTGCATCGCATGCGAAAAGCAAAGATGCAGTATTTACCTAATTTTTATGCACTCATTTCCTTTTAGCTCAGCGTGAGAGTCTCTCGGGATTCTCCTGTTTGTGTCCATTCTGCTCTGGTCTTTGTGTGTCTGTTTCTGCTCACAGGTCTGCTCTGGTGGGTCCAACAAGTGGAACTGGTCCATCTCTAAGTCCAGTCTGGTCCAACAGACCACGGAAAGAGACATTTAAGAAGCAGAACAGACACAAGCAGAGATAATGACGGACAGGTAAAGTGAAGATAACATTATCTGAGTTGACAAGAGCTCACTGCAGTTATTTATTGTATTACAGTACTGGCGTAGGATCATGGTTGTGGCTGGATGGATATTATTGCCTTCATATTATGCCACATGAACTTCAACAGCATATACAACATCTGTATCACCAACATCCCTATTAGTTACCACTGAAAAGAATGTTGTCCACTTTTAGCAATTAGGTATAATGACAGAAACTATTACTTCACAGAGTAGGGATATCAATTTAAAAGATACAGACGAATAAATATGATTTCCCTTTTTCCCTGCATGCTGTTGAAATCATCAAAGATATACACATCTGTAAATACAACACAGCATTGCATCTATGCTTTGTTTAAGCATTGGTGAAACCTGTAGCATTCTGCAACAAATTGACAATTTATTTTAATAAGTGTAGGTTCATATTTTAGCAGTACACTATGCGTTGTTCAGGTGCCCATCATTCCCTAATAACCTGTCCATGATGTCCTGGGGAACATGATGACCACATTAATAATGAGGACATGGCTGACAGGTAAGGCTGCACCTGGCTTCAGGTAGCTCATTACACAGTCTTAATGATGTGCTGTGTTCCATAATTAGGAAACTTTTCTGCTCTCTGTCCAATCTCCCTGTTTGGTTGCTGTGTTGGCTGGGGGGCACTGCGAGCGCTTTGGTTTGGTTTGACAGCTTGAATGCACAGCGTCTGAGAGATTTGTGGAGCGCTCATTGGAAGCACCAGTGGAAGGTTGTGCAGGAGTTTACATAAGGACACCTACAAGATGATAATGGGATATGAGAAGGAGTGATTTAGGGGCTTGGGGTCGGAAAGTTTGACAGCTTAGCTGTGTTTGGCTGCGTCTTATTTTTTGTATAATGCTGACAGGCCTGGGACCAGTTTCTGTGAATGATGTTACTGTGTGTTTGTATGCTACGGACCATCCTGTATGCCAAAGATGGTATGTTTATACTTGTTAATGAGAGCCGGAAAAGTAATGAAGTTATTGCCATTTGTGCAAAATGTATCTGGATTTGGGTTTCAAAGACGATGGACGCCTTTGTAAGCGCTCTATACTGTACATTTACCCTTGAGAGAGTCAGTCTGTGCCAAAAGCATTGGGATTCATAAATTCAGGAAAGAGTTCCAGGTTTATTGCTTTGTAAGACTGACCATAACTCTAAACAAAACAGCTGATTAATTAGACCCACAGAGTCTGTTTTCAAAACTTTGTTTGCAATGAAGATAGATATGACTGTATGTAGTTTAAGTACTTTAAAAAAAACACACAGCAGCCAACCATTATGGTTATTTACTATGAGAGGGAGAACAACAATGCATTGTATTAACTCCTATGTATAGCGATGTGCACTCCAAGTATAAATAGAGTATAGATTTGTCTGTAGATGTAAATCTCGCGTGTTCCCATTGAAAGGGTATATCCATTTTTAAGTTACCTGAAAGCAGCAGGTACTCAGTGCCTAAAGTGCTTTGCCTGTGAGGTGTGTGTATGTGTGTGTGATGCTGCGCCACTTAATGAGGGCCAGAATGATTGAGTCAAAGTTTTCAGGTCCTGTCTCGCTGTAGAGGAGAGTAAATGATGAATGCACTTCAATCATTTGGAGACAGGCCTTCATCATTTGTTGGAGCTGTCAGACAGTTATCAGGGCTCACTGTAGGCAGCAGGAGAGAAGGCATCGTCCATAATTGAAAATTGAGTTTAGAAATGTCACATGTATCCGTCCATCTGAATTTCAAGCTGGGAAATCCCCATTGGCGCACAGCATGTACGGGCCTGACAGTACCTGTCAATCCAAAGTTCAGTGTTTTTGTCAATAGAGACAATTGCCAGTGGGGGATTTGTTCATTTTTAACAAGGGGCATGTTGGCCAGCTTGAGTATGAGAATAAACCGCAGGCAGACGTCAGTACTTTACTAATATCTCATTCTTTGAAAGAATCATTTTTGTCTTTCTGATTTCACTTAATCAGGGTAAAATTAGCAGACATGCGTTTGACATGACATCGAGATGTTTCCCACAAATTTTGACCTGCTGCCAAATCCTTCAGACCCTGTAATCATTCTTCGATAGCTACCTTTGAAACCAAAAACAAAGGCTTTAACCTTTTACTGTAAACCACCAGCTGAGTAACCTTTATAATCTTTGCCGCAGGACATGGCTGCCAATTTCATAGATACACTCTGAGTTTTATCAAGAACAAAAAAGAAATAAAGCAAAATGGGACTTGTTCTGAGGCTAATCCTTTCACTTTGCCACACATGCATGCTTTCATTTCCAAATTCCACAGTGAATTTACTCTTTAATGTATGCGTTCACCTTAGCGTATCTACACCCAAGGTCTAACTCCTCCGCAGTGGTTTCTAAGTGAGGAAAATAGAACACTAATCTATTCTGGTGTAATCATGCTTTGACCTGGTTAATGGAGGCAGCATACCCCAGGGCAAGATGTAATCAGGAAGACAGTTAATAAAATGAACAAGACTGCTTTACTGATCTTACTAATGTCCCTGACCTTCCCCGAGGGACAGCACTCGCGCACATGCTAGCTCACACTTGTACATGCATGCGAGTCCCTAAACGTTACATATACATCACATGCGGTCTCAGGCACGACCATGCAAGTGGTCTGAATAATGTAAACACGCAGATAACAAGGAAGGAGCATGTTCCGAGCATTAATTCAGCATTCATCATTATCATCCAATGGTCCTTTAACCCCTGGTGTCGTTATCTTGCCACTGGATTGCAACTCGGACAGAAGAATCATCTGTGCACACGTCAAAAACTTTCAGAGAGAGTTTCAAGGCACCATCTATTTCTGTGTTGTTTACGGTTGGAGGGGGGATCGTCTCTACATGGGGTCACATATAACAGCTGCATGAAACGGAGCCATGATAAACAGCTGTCAATCAAACACCGCAGTGACTGACAGAGCAAATCCACGTGTCACTTTTTACCGGGTTACATTTACATAACACTGTGAACATGGAAGTGTCAGCACAGATCTATAGGTAGAGGCATGTGCAAATGAGTACAAATAACCGCAAATGCTGACGACTGCAGCATATGCACTTAGAAGTTCCCGTCAGCTCAACTATAACCTTACACAGCCATGCATGTGTCCAACTAACTACTGCTGTTTGACACTCTTTGTTTTTATTAGCATCTTCTTTTTCTGTTCCGTCTCTCTCTCACTGAGATCCAGTAACCATTAACCACCACCTTATGCATCGCATGCTAGTGGAAAACCTTTCTGCTCCTCAATTTGTTTTCTTTTTATTTGTTTTTTGTTCTTTTTCTCTTATAAGATGCAATTTCCTACTTTGGGCCTGACTACATTTTTGATGTGACTTTACTCTTCACTTGAAAGAGCATACTAATAAAAAAAAGTAACACAAAATCAAAATATTTGAGGGGAAAAAAGAGCAATTATTTCGCTATTCTCAAAGCGAAATGTAGCCAGGGAGTATTCAGTCTGAATGTTGTTTCATTTGAGTGGAGCGTTCAAGCTAATTAAAACTGCCGTTTCAACTTAATGGTTGTCAGCATGATGTTACGCTGTCTAAAGAGGCATTATTAGAACCATTTTGTCAATAAAACATTATTCTGTTTTGCTTGCCTCAACAGCACCAACAATGTTTAGAAATTTTAAAAGTGGGGTCTTATTTACAACTTAGACATATCTTTTGTTACTATGCAGCGATTTAATTACAAGGTACAGTAATATCAGTATAATTACAGCGCTCTGCATGCTGATATGTCTTATTAAAAGACTTGAATGACGTGCAGTGCCGTCTCAGTGTAATGACAGACCCCGTTCACTCTCCTATCATGATTTTATGATATTAGCAGGTTAGGGACAGCCTCAGCTCTATCCTTCTGTGGGATGTGCTTCAGCCACTTGGTGGATTACAGCAATGCATCAAGGTGCTCGCAGCAAAATGAAAATGTAATTCTCCGAGTGCTTGAGGGACATACAAGACGAGTAGTTGGGAATGATCTCTTGTTGGAACATGATCACTGGCTGCTAAAGGGAAGTTCTATCCTGTCCTGAAGATCTGACATTCCCAAATGGCAAAGCCTCCCCTTCCCCGTCCCCCCTGTCATAATTCCTGGAGGTCATTCCAGGAGCATCGCTTTCATGGCGATACCGGCTTACGAGTGATGGGTTGTGTTAAGTGTGCATTGTACAAGAGGCCTCCTGAGGGGTGTGTGGAAGCAATGTTGTCAGTGCAAAATCCCCGCCTAGCATCTTTTAATCAAGGCATACACGGGTGAACGCATGTGCAGACACAACCAAATGAATACAGTCATGAGGCCGACATCAGGGCACAGAGCTGACAGTGATAGAGTTGAACATTATTGGCAGTTTAAACGGTTATTGACATGAGATTATTGAGTGTCAGCGTTGGTAAAAGCTGGAAGTTTAGACCTGAGCTGAAATTTAAAAAAAAAATCGGTCAATCTCGCTCACAAGTCAGACATGCACAGCAAGCAGCTGATATCATGAACCTTCTTTGGAGGTAGAGAAAGCAGTATTTGAGATCAGAAAAACTAGAGTTTAGCACTAAAGAGCCATTAGACTCTAGAAACCTGCACAAACCCTCTTTAGTTTGAGTGTATGGCCCAATGCCCAACACTTCTAAGCTTATTTTATGTCTTTTTTCAAGCTTAAATAATAATATGTGTGAAATTATGTTACAGCTATCATCTATTCCGCATTCCATTAAATAGGAGGAGTTTTAGTCATCAGTAGTGTAAACACAGCATTCTAGCTTCACTATGGGCTAGACAGAAATAAAATAGTGATGTTTCATTTGATAAATTTGCAGTACAATCGTCTGGGTAAATTTCTATGATAGAGTTTATGTTGATGAAAAACTGCTAAATTCATTTCTTAAAATCCAAGTTGAACTTAATGAATAATTTCCAACCTTTTATTGTATTTGAGTGATGCAACAGAAAGTGTGAGTTGAATTTGTGATTTTAGTGTAAACCTCCAAACAAATTCTTTGGTCAAACTTTTATATGTCATTCCTAAATAGTCCAGTAGGCACAAAAACAGTATTTACAGCAGATTTAGAAAGTACACTGAACATTTTACTGTATTTAGGATGTCATTTTAAATCAATCAAATTTACTTCTTTGTCCATCAGCCCACACACTGATAAAATACTTCTTAATTTTTTTTGAAAATGTGTGGTTAATCATAAATTGAACAATGTCTTGATTAGCAACACAGCTAATCAGCTTTTATTCCATTTTTTCCCCAACTCGATGCATCCTCTCTCCAGAGGTCGAGATTAACATGGAACCAAAAATATTTTTGTTCACACATCAGATTTAGCTGACCTTACACAATATTTTAATGATTAGAAATGAGAAAGAACACGTATCCAGTTTCTAATTAGTGTTATGCAATGTTGCAGTTTCAAAGTACAAGAAGCAAACTGCTGCTATCACCCAGCACGAAGCGGTAATCGTGCATGTCTACAGACGTGTGTGCGCTGTCTTATCTGTTTTATTTGTACGTTTATTTTGCACACTGAGCTAAGAGACACACAGTTTGGTTCAAAATCCTCACTGTGTGGTCTCGAATGATAATGGAGCTCACTTTGACTTTGAAATTCGGGACCAATGCTCCCTCACAGGTTGTGATCCAAAAGCCAACAGAAGTTGACACAGCAGTAAAATACATCAAAGTTCCACATCTGAAGTGAAAAACTATTTTTAAAAAAACTAAGTGTAACATGGTAATGGGAAAGTCTGTTGCTACCTATGAGAGAAAAACACAGCGCTGGGATGTTAGCACAAATTTACTGCTATGCTGTAGCCACGGCACATACATAAAGAAACACACTAAAACGCACATTAGAATGGTTGGAATATTCATTCACATACAACAAATAGGGTGTTTAGTGAGAGGCTTAGCGGTGGCAAGCAAAGGTGATGGACTGTCATGACCTTCACATCTGCTGGCAGTAAACAGGAATCATATCAGGGAGAAGGAGAGAGAGAGAGGGAGAGAGAGCGAGCATGCAGTAATTGGACTGGGGGGTGATTTCAGGAAAGAGACACATTGATATTAAATCACACTTGAGGAGTCTGGGAGCTGAATGCAGCAGATTCATTACTAACAAGGCACAGCAACACACAACTGATGCTCCTTGTTGCTTTGCTTCCATCGAATTCTCATTGTATTTCCACACTATGGCAACTTCTTTGATCTAATCTCCACAACCAATAAAGCCTCGTGAATTCAGCTGTATTGAGCCGAGTGTGTACGAGAAAGAATACAGGAAACAGAGGTACAGAAAGAGCTTAAAGCTTATATGCCAATCCCTACTGTCTGCATGTGTCCCTCTCTTTATCCTTCTTGACCTCTATATCTTCACTTCTTTTATCTTTCTTTGGCCCGTTACATTGTTCCCTTTCTTCTCTCCTGACGTCCTTATCTGATGATATTTCTGTCTTACTCTATGTGTCCTTTTCTTCACGGGGCTCCATTTCTCTTTTTCTGCTGTCCCTCCCTCACCTCCATTTGTTTCTTCTTTCTTTGAAGTCCATCTTACAGTATGAAACATGACCTCTCACTTTGGCTGAAATCCCTGACATCTTTGTTGTGTTTGAAGGGGGATACACACATACAAACGCTGGCGCGCACACACACACACACATTCACACACACACACCACCCAAACCCCAAATGCTATTTCCAACTTCTGTGGAGCTCAGGGAAGACAGGGGCTTATTGAGATGAAGCATGGGGCCTTGGGGGTGACAACGTGGGCATGATTGTCTGCTCTGTCGGCATCCTCTTCCTCGAAACTCTAAAGAAACTAAACCCCACCAGCGACCACAGCTACCCTCAATGGGAGCTAGAAAGAGGGAGCAGTATTTCAATTCTCTGCCTTTTGCAATTCATCACAACCCTCTAACGGCAAACTGTGCAGTTAAACTATCGCGCCCTGGAAGAAAAACATGGATTCTTCAATCATACGGTCTGAAAAAAGCAAGGCGCTGCTGGTCAATGCAACTTACATCATTCCTGCAGAACGGCTCTACAACTGGGACACGCCGTCGACTCCCGCTCAGTATAAATTCGGACTGTATTAAAATTAATTATCGGCGGAATCTGTGAAATGATTCAAATTCTGCATTGTTAAATCATGCAGGAAGGTTATGAGTATTTAATGTCGAAAGCCATTGAACAGCTAGATTTGATGAAGAGCTAAAAGCTTCAACTGACAGCAGTGAATGCTTCTGTGTCCTATTTATACTCCAAATTATAGTGTTTCCTGGAGAAATCAGGCATGACTCTACTTGACACTAAGAAAACTGTGTGACTGATTTAAATCATGCATTTGTGAAGCTTACCAGTGAAGATATTTGTATATGCAAGTGTGACTATTACATTACTACTGAAAGTAAGGTAAGAATCAGCTGTATGCAGCATTAAATGCATGATTCTTTCATGGTTATTATGATCACTAAAATAGAGACTGACGTGTGGCCAACTGCTGCTATTTTCTCTTTTACCACAAAAAGACAGCACCAAGATGCATGCAACTTTGCAAAACTTGTCCTTTGATGTGAAAGCAGTCCCAAGTTTCCAGCACACATGCACCTCTAACAATCCTACTGCTGAAGAATCAGTGTTGTCTGAATAAAGAGAGATATTAAGCTGTGCAAGGGTCCATTCAATTTGTAGGTCAAATAAGAAATATTAACATAAACCCACGAGTGTTAAGAAAATGCCAAACATTGCAATCTTAGCTCAGTTTGAATGGCTTTAAGTCCTCAATCAGGCTATTTTACAAAGAAGAGAATACATACAGGAGCAGACAGGCTGATAGATGGAAAGCAGAGAGAGGCAGACAAAGAACAGACCTTGATGTTGAACGACACACAGAAACAGAGAGACAGGCAGGTGGAAAGCGGAACATTTTGAAGCGCAGATATGGGAAGGCTGAACAACAAAGTGAATTCCACTGCTGGTGTTCGCAATAGTCATGCTACGTTATGTGATCCTGTTAGCTTGCCTGAGTTATTGTACTGGAAACATTGTGGGGCGGCAAGCACAGAGGAGGCAGTAGGCTTCTCAGAGCCACGGGGATAGAAGGCTAAATGACAGATGATACACAGATTTAAACACCACAGGATGGCCCAAGGCAAGCTGGGAGCCACAGACAAGCACCCTTTTACCGTAACACAGACACCGAGAGCGCATACTCAAACAGAAAAACTCTGAGGGGCTCTTCTATTTGGCATGCACACTCACTGCTGTACGAGCACACTCTGAAACGCTCATTTCAGGGCTGCGTCTTTTAAAATTTGCATTCTAAGAACAAATTCATTGTAATAGTCTGACAAGGCCGTGCAGTTTGAGAGGCCTCTCCACATGTGGCCTCGCCTTTCCCAAATTTGGAGGACAACAACCTTTCTGACTCAAGTGAATGACGGCTGCTCAGATGCACCGCTAGCTCTGGTCTCTGTGAGAAATTCTCAATAAAAATAACACGAGTCTTCATTTCGCAAAGGGGTGCCGGCTCATCGTACAGTCTGGAGTCCTGTCAAGGCCACACAGCGCTATGTCGCGTCCTTTGAAGGAGCTGGCCCAGAAAATGGGACTCTGCTTCCATTCCATCTACATTTGCACGCACAGAGGTGTCCCGATATCACGCTGTGAATCTAATCTCAGTTTACAGCCCACCACGTGGCACGAGTCTTCCTGTGCACCCTGAAAATGGATTATGATAATTTCAAAAATGCCTTGGAAGAGAGCCGTGAGGAGGAGCTGAGCGGAAACATCAGTGGCCTCCCCATTACCTCATGCAGAGGTGCAGAGCAGGAGACCTCATTGGAAAGATCTAACAGCACATACTTCTGCACAAGTTCCTCTGTTGTGCATTTTATTAAAAATTCCTTCTTTCTTCCATTCCTCCCATCCTTCCTTATTTTCAGATATTCCCACTGAGCCTGTCTTTGGGTGACTCTTTATAAATGCACAGCACCTTTTTGAAATGGTGACAACTTAGTGACAACACCAAGTCCTGCTGTGGCGCCTGTTGTAAGCGTGCTATGCCGCTGACAACAATGACAATAAAAAAAACCCTTGGCTTCACATTGAGGCAGAACGGATGGAGAGCGACATGGCGTCTCAGTGTCTCCGGCTGTAATATTTCTCAGTGTTGTGATGGTGTGCTATTTTCCACTCCACGAGTCACAAACACCGTCATGTAGCAAACAATACACTCTCTCAGTGAGGAGCTGAAGGTCCCTTCTTGAATTGCAATAAAAAAAAAAACACTGAAAGTAAAAGCATATAAAGAAAATAGCCTCCATGCCATTTTCCTCTGCGGTTGTGAAAAGAAGAAACCGGTCCGATAGTAAAGTAATGACGGTGACACTGAGGCAATGAGACACAAATGGACAGGCAAACATTTGAGTGTATCTAAAGGAAACCATATACAGGAGAAATAAATTAACCCAGCTTTTATTGGAAAGTATGCGTTCTCTGTTATTTCTTTAACAACTATAGTGAAAACATGGCTAGATATATTTCAATGGCATAATATTGATAAGTGCCAGATACACAAATATATTGGAGATGAAAATGTGCATTGGCTACAGCCACTGAATTCCTTGACTTTACGCTATACCAACTATCAGAGCCACAACGTGCTAAATTTTACCAAAATAACTTAATTACAAAAAGCAATCAGTGTGATGTCTTATAGTCGAATGAAACGTCTCAAAGAGTGAATATATTTCATAGCCAAATTCATGTCAAATATAAAAATAGACACTACCATTCAAAAGTTTGGGGTCACCCAGTCAATTTCATGTTTTCCATGAAGTCACATTATTATTATCCATGTGCTAACATAATTGCACAAAGGTTTTCTAATCATCAATTAGTCTTTCAGCACCATTAGCTAACACAATGTAGCATTAGAACACAGGAGTGATGGTTGCTGGAAATGTTCCTCTGTACCTCTATGTAGATATTACATTAAAAATCAGCCATTTCCAGCTAGAATAGTCTTTTAACACACTAACAATGTCTAGACTGGGCGTCTGTACAGCTCAACGAGTTAAGCGAGGGACCATGTATAGGGGCTGGTCCCTGACGCAGCAGCCTGAGTTCGATTTACAGTGAACCCTCGTTTATCGCGGGGGTTATGTTCCAAAAAGAACCCGCGATAGGCGAAATCCGTGAAGTAGTCAGCTTTATTTTTTACAGATATTACACAATACTGCACTTGGGGGAGCGCTGCAGCTGCAGCCAGGTGGACGCCGCGGCGGTACTTGTGCCTCAGAGAGCGGGCCGGCTGAATCAACTGGAGCAGTCGGGGGTGGGGAAGGCTCGCGCCTGCGCTCTTCTCCTGGGGAGTGCGGCTGCGGTGGCCAGAGACGGCTGGGGACCACGTCCACTGTCCGGTTGACGGTGGGGGGAAAAGAATAAGGCTGCTCCGTCGGCTCCGTCTTTCAGGGTGTCTCACTACATGGAGACCAAGGAGAGAAATGATCCAGCGCTCCACAGCAGGCAGTGCTGGCCTGTATGACAGAGGAGACGAGGCGTGGAGACTGTTCACGTTGGTCAGTCCCTTAGCCAATCAGGATGCAGAACACAATGCACTGTTTAAAAAAAAGCATAAAAAAACTGCACTAAAAAAATCCGTGAAACAGCGAAGCCGTGAAAGGTGGACCGCGTTATAGCGAGGGGTCACTGTACTGCCCTTTACTGCATATCTTCCTTCCATTCTTCTCCCAATTTTCCTGTCTACCTCTCAAACTGTATCTGTCCAACAAAGGTAAAAAAAATAACTTAAAAACAATGTCTAGACTGTATTTCTGATTAATTTAATGTCACCTTCATTGAAAGAATGTCAGGATTCTGCCCTGTTGCTGCCTTTTGTTCCTTTCCCACTTTTCCTCCCTTTTCCTTCTTCCCCTCGTTTAGATTTAACCCTTTTTGGATTCTGTTGTTTTTTTTTGCTTGGACCTAAACCTGTCCGTTCCCTCAGTGTTTGTTGCCCTTCTGTGTGTGTTTCTGCTTGTGTGTCTTTGTCTCCCTCTGTCTGTGGCCCTTCTCTCCTGTCACTCGTCCTCTAGTTCTGTCACCTGCTCTGATTGCTGCACGAGCGTCAGCTGCCACTAATCAGTCAATTCATCTCACCTGGTCCCCTTCCCTCCTATTTAAGCCCTGCGTTCCCCTCAGTTCTTTGCTGGCGCATAATTGGATACATGCAGCTTCTGAATCCACTCCCCACTTTCCCTACACTGCTGGATTATATCAGTTTGTTGGACTTTGTCATTTTTTTTCACGTTTTTCTGGATTTACCCCCTTTGGCCTCAATGCTTTGTTTGGACTCTAGTTTGCTCTTGCGTTAGTCGTTTGTTCTCCATATTTAAGTACCTTTTTAGTTTTGTCGTGTTGCCACAGTCAAGTTTAGTTTTTGCCCACTTCAGTCTCGCTTTCTGTATGCAGTGATTTTTTTGATTTTGTTAATAAATCTTTAACCATGCCCAGTGTTCTGTCTGTAATGTCTGCACCTGGGTTCTCCACACCCCACAATCCTAACAAAAAAAAACTGCTGTCTATCAAAAATAAGGACATTTCTAAGTGACCCCAAACTTTTGAATGCTAGTCTACTTAAAGTACGTTAGATTTGTTCTCAACAGTACATTACTGACTAATTTGCGTTTCTTGCTTATTCATCGGCTGCAGAAATTTCAACAACTGCATCAGCTGCTGCTGCTGTGCCGATTGAGTCTGAGAACTGTGGTACTGTATCGCACCTGGATGTGCTACACATGAAGTGTCGAGGCTACTGCAGGTGGCCTTTTAATTTGTGAACATGAACAAATTTGTTTGGATTAAGCCCTCTGAATTGCTCATTTTCTGCTCTCTTCTATTTGCTTGTTGAAAACATTTCTTGTTATGAATTCAGCACCTTTGCGGTCTGACTTGGACTTATTCTCAGAAGAGGTAATTTGGACATCAGGTGCTAGGCGCTCTGATTACGCTCACAGTGTACGAGCCGAACTGCTGGGCTCGGTGAACATGGACCTATGAGCAAAGGAGTGCTCGCAAATGACATCAAACTCTTTGCTTCGGTAATTAGATGGGATTAGTCTGGGCTGAGAAAAGCAGCCGTAAACATGACTGAGCCACAGAAGCAATTTGCATAATTCAAAACCGTAGGGGGTTGCAACGAGTAAATTTGAAAAAACTAAATAAATAACAAACGCCACCCTCCCACCCACACAAACCCCCACTTCTTCAGCAGGAGATAGATGAAAATTTTATCTTACAGTCAGGTATATTTCATGATGTTCATTTATATTCCAATGGAAGAACCAGCATCTTGCAATTAAAGACTGGATATTTGGATGCAGGACATGATGGTCAATACGTCTCTACAATACAATAAACAAAAAAGCAAAAAAAAAAAAACAAGGGCAGTACTTGTTTGCAGGGCAGTCAAGCGTTCTGGCTGTTCCGCTCATTTTTGCCTTTATGGCCACTATTTCTCTTCTTTCACAGGCAAAACTCCAATTTACAGAGGCAGCTGGACATTTTATCAAACCTTTTCTCAGTTTATGTTCTCGCATAACTGTTCAGACAGATCCATATAGATGTGATGTAGTAGATAGTGGTTTGTTTTGTTGGTTTTTAAATGTCATGTTTTTGAATTACAAGTACAGACTATTGACAGTTATTTCATCTGATGTATGTGTAGAACACACAGTCTAGACTAAAACTATCTGGACAGTTTTTCTGTTGTTCAGGCGTTGTCAAACCCTGTCTCCAAGAAAAGATGTTCCTATCCAACTAAACTGCATTCACAGTAACATTTTGACAGAAAGGTATTTTCTCCCACAGTTTCAAATCAACTTATCTTTGCTATTTATTGGACGCCTTTCCAACTGCTACTCCTTTGCCAACCAGTCATACATTAGACGGGGCAGGACTTGTCACTCTGTTGATGAAGAAAAAAATGCCCCACACAGGACACATATCTCAATATTCTGGGTAAAAATCCAATTCTATGTTGAAATTATGTGTCCATCACCTGTACAAACTTCTATGGTGAACTTTGTGGCTCTTTGACTCTTACTGTTACTTTACCCAGAGAAAACAAGCTCCTTGCAAATTGTAAAACTGAATGCAGTTCAGCTGTACAGGAATTTTCTGTATTGTGCAAAACAAAGTAATGGCTACTGCAAGTGGAGTGCAGTTGAGAAGATTTATATTGATAACGAAAAAACTGTGTGAAAATACAGCCCTTTTTTCATTATGTGAGACTGTCTCGGAAATTCCTCGGTAGTCAACAACTACATGCCTGAAATCTTTGACCCAGACATTTGGATCTTCTGTGCTGATGCTCTCCCTGGCCACCGCTGCAGCTACCTTCAGCTGTTTGCTCATTGTGTGGTCTCTCTGCCTTTGCAAGTGCAATGTTTCTCGTTTGGATTGAGATGTGGTGATTGATTGGGCCAGTCGGGGGATATTCCACCTCTTTGCTCTTCGGTTGCTTTGACCGTATGTTTAGGATTGCTGTCCCGCTGAATGATGAAATGTTTGATGCATTCGGCTGGGTGTGAGCACACAGAATGCTCCTGTAAACCTCTACATCCATCCTACTGCTCCATCAGCGGTAAAAGCATCAATACGTGTCAGTGTGCCGCTCCACAGAGGCTATGCACGTCCAAGACTTTACAGATATGCCACCATGTTTGACAGATGAAGTGTTACGATCTGGGTCAAGAAAGGTTCTTTTTTTGTTCCACCAGTATAAACTTCTAATCCAGAACTCTGAGCTGTTTTTTGTGTATCTGTACAAACTTTAAGCTAGTTTCTTTGCTTCTGAGGTTCATCTGAAGTAAGGAAACATGTACCTACTCACAAAGAGCTCATTCTATGCGGCCATAAAGGAGTTTTTCTTCACCAAACAAGTAATTTTCTGGTTGGATTCCTTGGATTGTCAGTTTGTTTTCCATTTTCTAGTTTTCTCATGTGCACCTGCCATTTTAGGCAACTGTTGATTTTGGTAAACCAACTATTTCTGATCATTTTTTCTGATTTGAGCAGAACACAACAAAACACAGCTGCCCAAGAATCTTAGCCAAGTGTTCAATTACTTTGAAACACTTGCAAATTTGGCACAAAGCCTTCAAAGCGTTACATCTCACACTCTTCTTCACTGTTCTTTCAGTTCTGATGTAAACCTACATACATTTAAGCTGAGACTTGGAGTTTTAATGTTTATTTATTTATTTATTTATTTATTCATTTCAAGTAGAATCTGCTGAAGCCCACAGGCTGATGACCAAATACATACAGTGCAGATTGTATACAGACAGCAGAAGTCAGCAGGCCATTAGATTTAGGTTTTTAAATGTTGCAAATGCTGCAAATGTTCAACTGCAACTTTAAATAGAAGTCAGATGAAACGCATCAATTAGTCAGTTAAGCAATCAAGGCCTTGGAGGTTAGCTTGGTATGATGTGAATTCACTTTACACTCAAAAATAATAAGCTTCTGCACTGCAGCGACCCAACTGGACTGTCAAGATCATTATTTGTGGCATTATAAACTCCAAACAGTAAAAAAAAATACTTTTCCCATTCATTCCTAAAATGATGAGCAGGCATTGGTCTTAAATCACTGTAAGTCTTAATTGTCCTTTATCTAAACTCTGCTAATGTGATTTTGTTGCAGTGGCCGAGTCAAGGTTGAGGGAAAAGTGTGAATGGAGCGCCCGCTGCAATGCATCACTCTGGGATGAACAGAATGAAAACCTAAATTGAAAATGGCTCCCACCTTGGTCGGGTCAATGATCTGTGTGTGTGTGTGTGTGTGTGTGTGTGAGATTGTGTGTGATGGAGACAGAAAGACAGCACAGAGAGAAACTGCATGTAGAACACTTTCTTGAGCAACAGAGTGCATCTGCATGAAAGGCAGGTTGAAATCTCGGAATCCTTTCAGTGTGTTAGACATATAAATTGCCTTTCACGCTGCTACATAAATCAGAGAGGACTATGCTAGTGTGGCCTCCCTCTCTTCCCTCTGTCTCTCTCCTCACCCATGTTTCTCCTCCCTTGGCGCTGGTGTGTATGTTACTTTCTGACAAAAGCTGCTCTTGACAAGCCTTGCCTGCCCCCTCTCAACACCCGTCTTATCCTCTAACATCGTGATCCATCATGCCGTGGTTCGCTGGACCCCCCCCCCCAACTCCTCTTCAACGCCACGATCCCCTGCTCTCATCCTCACCTCCACCCTCGAGACGCCTGTCTGACCCGGCTCAATCCTTCCCTTCCGCCTCCCACTCACCTTCCTCTCCCTGCTGCTCCGTGTGTCACCCTCAATCACACCCATCTGCACTCCGCTCCCTCCTCCCTTCCCCGCCCTAAGATTCTCCCGCTCACTCCCCACACTTCCCCCCTCTTCAAGTGTTTATCTCGCTGCCTGCGCTCCACTCATCCATGCAGCCAGCGGGGAGAAAGACAGCTCTCTCCCCTGGGTCGGTGACCCTTGTCGGGGGACAAACTGCCCACCGCTGCTTGCCTACACAGCTGGAAAATTAAGAACTTGTGGGGGCGAGAAGGTTCACGGTGTTTGTGTGTGTGCGCATGTATGTGTGCGACAGAGAGTCGGAGAGGAGCTCGTAGATCAGGACTGAGACTGGAGGAAAGAGGTAGAGACGGATCATGTGTGTGTGAGTCTATAAAGAGTCTGTGCAGTGTGTGTGTGAGAGAGATTAGGTTAAGCAGTCTTGTTTAGGGAGGAAACACGCTGCAGATGGTTGTGGGTGTCCAGCTGCTACTCCATCTAATGGGTTAATGAGTATCACAGCATCCATCCAACTCGCTATCTCCTCCTCTTTGTCTCTCTCTCCTCCACATTAGCCTGGCACGTAACCACACGGCTGTTTAGTGCGCAGAGAAAACATCACAAAAAGAAGAGAAAACACATTCAGACTTCTGTTCCATTTATATTCCCATCCTTGCATTTATGATGGCAAACATCCACTGCTGTTTGTTTACTATGAAGGTATAAAGTACAAAGCTAATGCCCAGGTTCTGTTATTGTTGCATAACGTTACTGCTGTTCTTTGATCCTAATCCAAATCAATTGCCCCGTGGGACTGTGGAAACACTAAACCGAGCTGCGATACTTTGTTTGCTGGATTTTTTCTCAGGGGGCTTTAACAAAATGCCTTCCAAGGTGTGGAGGACTTGAGCTGCATAAAAAAAAACCCAAAACTGCAAGATCCTAAGCAGGCACGTGTGAAAACCATCCAATGATGAGTGAACAGGGACTGAGTTTAAAAGGCAGAAATATGAAACGTTTACAGTGAACCCTCGCTATAACGCGGTCCACCTTTCACGGCTTCGCTGTTTCACGGATTTTTTTAGTGCAGTTTGATTATGCTTTTTAAAAACAGTGCATTGTGTTCTGCATCCTGATTGGCTAAGGGACTGACCAACGTGAACAGTCTCCACGCCTCGTCTCCTCTGCCATACAGGCCAGCGCTGCCTGCTGTGGAGCGCTGGATCATTTCTCTCCTTGGTCTCCATGTAGTGAGACACCCTGAAAGACGGAGCCGACGGAGCAGCCTTATTCTTTTCCCCCGCCGTCAACCGGACAGTGGACGTGGTCCCCAGCCGTCTCTGGCCACCGCAGCTGCGCTCCCCAGGAGAAGAGCGCCAGCGAGAGCCTTCCCCACCTCCGACTGCTCCAATTGATTCAGCCGGCCCGCTCTCTGAGGCAAGAGTACCGCCGCGGCGTGCACCTGGCTGCAGCTGCAGCGCTCCCCCAAGTGCAGTATTGTATAATAACTGTAAAAAATAAAGTCGACTACTTCACGGATTTCGCCTATCGCGGGTTCTTTTTGGAACGTAACCCCCGCGATAAACGAGGGTTCACTGTACACCAGATTTTGTTGATACACTGCAAACAAATTAGTGTTTAAAAAAAACAATTTCAAACAATTTACTTTTAAATGTGAACAGCATCAAAATCGAACAATGACAGCATCAAAAATCTGTATTTAAATGATTGATTTCTTTCTTTGACAATATTTGGCTATAAAATTACATCTTCCCCCACTGTATTTAAATCAAGAAAATGTATATATGATTTTACAGAAAAAAAATATAAATCAAGGATTGAAAACATGGTAAAAAAAAAATGTTTTTAAACTGTTATTAAACACCTGTTCTGCTAAGTTGCAGATAACATATAGCAAATTCTCATAAAACAAAAATGATGAAGTTACATGTTAAAAAACAAAAATCCAAAAATGCATTTTTTTTGCAAATATTCATTTGTTTGTCTTATATGCAGTTTTTTAGTTATTTACCTTTATTTTCAGTTTTTATTTTTGAACATTTTTGCCTGATTTTCACGATTTTCTATGTTTGTTTGTTTTTTTACAGTGTAGTTTGTCCTTTTAGTGTTCCTCCCTGAAAGAATGCCCCAAATGATGCCTATTCTATTTGATTTACTTGAAAATTGTTACAACAACAAACAAAATGGATGAATGCAAATTGACTCCAGACTGGACATGGATTTAAACTTTTTAAGATTCATTTTCACCTTTTTCCAAAAGAGTCTAGAGAGAAATCAAACTGGGTATCTACTGCTCAGGAAGTGGACTCATCCGGTATGAGTTCTAACTGTTTGGCAATCAGGTCACCCTTTTTGAGTTGTTTTTGTAATACTCAAACGTACAGGCCAATTCAATCACCATCTATCTTTTACTTCCATTTTTTTCGAGATTGTGGCTGGTAACTGTAAGTGTGACTCAGAGCATCAAAACGGCTCAGCAGATGCACACAGGACACATGAAACACAGATCGAATGGTTTGAACTTGCATCACTTTTAAAAAGAGATTTAAAAAAGTGTTTTCGTAAAGATTAAGTGTCTTTTGAATGACCTGCCTGCTTTTGGGTCTCTCCACACGGCTCTGTTTCACACTATTCATGACAAGATGAAAACAAAAAACAAAAGCATGGTTGGCGCATTAAATCATATTTTCAAAAGGTAATGCTTAATAAATATGTGGGATAAATCTGTAAAACACTATAATTTGATGTGTTCTTATTTTCTAGTTAAGGTTAGCCCACAATCGAGTACAGAGCCAAAAACAAACAAAGAAATTTCTGAAATGGGTGTCAACCTGATTCTCGGCTTTAGAAAACATTGCGGCGTGTGCCAAAATAATACTAAAGAAATAAATTTAGAGACACCAACAAGTAAAAGTAGAAATAAACAACCAGATATTGATATTTCTCCATGTGTCTTATGAAGCGTTCTTCTGTCAGAAACAGATATACTTCATATGTTAAACATAAATGGCAGGTGCCAGCAAATACAGTCATGAACATAAACCGAAAACTACGCACATGAATCATGCAGTATTTGTTTGTTTGGAGTCAAGTTAAGTTGAATCCTCTTTAAATGACTTTGATTTCGCATCTTGTTTTTGCACATGTACTTTTTCTTCCTGCCTGCAGTAACTGTGATGGTAATTGGTGCTTCAGACACTCAGAAACTGTTGTGTATATTGTCATGTTTTGTCAAAATGACTAGACTTTCTGTGATGGGGTCTGGATATGTCTCATCCAGGAGATCCATAATAGTGTCTACTGACACGTCTAAACACACGGCTATCTGAAAATGAATCTCTGAACTTCATACTGAGTTCCAGCTTTTCATTCAGCTCAGGACTTCCATGTCTTGCCATATGCTTACAGAGCACTGTACCTGGTCTGTTTATCAACCTGCAGGAGAAGGTTACTGCTTCTTCTTGATCCAATTCTTTTTCTATCATCTTTAGCCTGCAACTCCACTGTGTTCATAACTCTGTGATGTGCTTCTGTTCAGACAGCTCTCCACTGGTGGTAGCCAAATCCCTAAAGTTCTTCCAACACACTGCAAACGCACCGACTACTTTCTAACAGCTAAACTAGATCAGCACTGTATCATGTTTCTGGCTTTATGAATAATTTTCATCTGTTCTGAAAGCATTTGCCAACAGTTTAGAGAGACGTGGACTCTTGCAGACACAACTTTACATGAACACAAGCTATTTTTAATAAAGGTTTTGAACAAACTTAGAAAACAAACCTTTACTCTGACAGAAAAGTCCTTGTTCTACTTTTGTCACTGATTAGCACCCATATTCAGACCAACCACGGGTATCTACATGCTGTTCTTTCCCTATCCTTTGACCACGTCTATAAAACGTTATACTCTGCCAATGATCTTCGATGGCTTACCTTCACAGACTCATGCTCTGTGTTGGTAAGCCCACCATATGCTAGAATACGGACAAAACACCCTATTTCAAAGTTTGGACAAGGACTATGATTGAATTTCTTCAACATGATTAAAGGATAAGGTTAAGCTCTGTTCCGGAAGAGGGATGCGATAAGATGGACGTCATTTACCAGATCATGGATGACCTCAAGACCTTGATAAATGTCTTGAAGTCATCTCAAGACCTTATCTTTAAGAATAAGCCAGTCCAAATTCTTCTCACTCTTACCAAATCATGGTAAAGTCAGTACTTTCCTGTCATTGGGTCTGTAACCCACGTCGAATATTGCATCATGAAATCTTCAAAATCTGGTCACGAATTAACTGGATACTATGATCAAAATCGGTTTAAAAAAAAAAGACTTATTAAAACAGTAGACTACAGTTGTTTTTTGCAAATGCTACTCAAATAGGGGTAAGAAAATGCTGTTGTGGACTGTTTTCTGCAGCAGATGTTGTGTTTTACCGTTAATTTACAGCAGCATCATCATCATGGACTACATGTGAAATCAACTTAAAAAACAGTTTAGAATTGGAAACCATCTATTACATCTTGCAAATGTACCAACTAGTTTAAATTCAACACAAGTCATGATTCTATTTAATAGATAATGGTGAGTGACTATATTGTTTGTTTTGTTTTTATTCTGTCTTTCATTTTCGTAATGGATTCTTATTCGTCATTATTGAAGAAACATTTGATATCTAGTTATGAACTGTAAAATTAGTCCCGTTTCTCACTCTGTCATAGTCTAAAATTAATTAAGGGGCCTGCATCTATGACTTGGATGTCAACACTATGTCAGGCTGATCAAAAAACCTGCCATTTGTTGACACCCAGGAAGAAGTCGTATGCACGAGCACCCAGGAATCAAAGGCTGCGTGTACAAACATGCAGTCTGACACATGCACAAAAAACACACACAAACAATTGGAGGCGAGTAATTACCAGAGAATGTTGCATGGTATATCACCATTTGATAAGACAAACATCATGAATATTCATTAGTGTGTTTATTCTCCCTGCGTGACAGACAAGACAAAAGCCGTTCCGCCGAGATGTGTGGCGCAATAACACACTGACAAAGGCACGAACACACCACTGACATTCGCGAACATTGATATAAATACACTGCCACACACGGACAATAAGCCCATGACAAACAGCGAAAGACACTCACACGGTGTCACGGCACGCGCATGATAGCTACACACTGATAGGTAGATAAACTCGCCTCATTTACAAACACATCATCCCCCTTCGCTCCACACAACAGCTGTTAAACTGCGTCTTCCCCAACTTTGTCTCTCCAACTTTCCCTAGGTTAATTTTAAAAACCCTCAAGGTCAAGTCGGATAATCAACTTTCCTCCCTGTGTTGCTTCATTAGCACCACTGAGTGATATTTCCTCTGTTTTTTTTCTCCTGTTGTTTTTCCAATTGGTCTAATCTCTCTGTGCCCCAATATCCCGCTGTAATCCGAGAGCTGTGCTAAAACTGCCTCCAGTGATCGCCGGCAAACCGAGCGCTTCCTGACGTAGACACACTGCTGAAAGCGTAAACGCTAATGACCCCGGAAATACTTTATTGCTCATAATATATGCGAGTGTCTGTGAGGGAGAGACAGGTAAAAAAAAAAAAGGGCAGAGGTACCATTAGTATGCGTATGCAAATGCATGGTGGCGTCTTTTCGCAATGGAGCGGGGTCCTCTGGCTTCTGTCATCCATCACTGAAACGGCGATGTTTGATGATCAGTTTGTGGTCACATGCCACAGCTTGCCGGGCAATCCGATGTCCCCGGCAACCTTGAGGAGGACAAATGAAGAGGCCCTGGATTGCAGTGGAAAGCTTGAAAATTGAGATTAACCCCTCAGCTCGTCGCAAATGAGAAGACAATATTATAATTACTCCTCCAGCGAGCTGTTTCTATTTTTCCATTCGCCTTTTATCTTTGCACCAGGCGGTGGCCATATGGTGTATTGTTTATGTGTGTGTGCGTGTGTGTGTGTGCGCACATGAGAGGGAGCAAGTATAGCTCAGAAAATCCCATTAAGGCGGATATGTATTGGTTTGCTGTGTTATTCAAGGCTTTCTGGGACATTAGTACTGACATATCTTTCAATGTCAGTGCGAGCGCCAGAAAACAAACTAATCTGCTTCTCCTTCTACCCTCCCTCCTCTCTCCCTTTTCCCCTCTTTTGCTCGTTTTCTCCTCTCTCTGTCACTCTGCATCAATCTCCGTCTTCCCTCTATTCCTTCCTTCTTCTCTTTGCCTCACCGCTGCAAAGAGCAACATTTACCTTCCGTCTGTCTGTCACTCTTCTCTTCGCGCCATGAAAGTCTGCATTGATAAGCTATCTGTGGAGTGTTTTCTGGAGCTGAACACAGGTTCCAGTTGTGCTCAGTGTTAAGCTGCAATCTCTGAACTTTCCAAAATGGAGGGGGGGGGATGAAAAGACGTTTCTGGATCAACTTTCCCCGACTATCGCATGAGCTCAACGGCAGGAATTCCCAAACAACACAGACAAATAAAATGGATATGCGCTGGTCTGTGGGAGAAATACGCAACGGATTAAGCCCAATTATGCTGTGTCTCAGTAAAATCCAGGTGCTCGCTTTGTTCTCACTTGGTAAGCTGTAAGTAAACAGCAAAAAATGCAAACACAGATATACACACACAAGCAGACTGTTGTAACACTGTACAACAATTTCTGCATACTCTACAGGAGCACTGTGATCTGTATCAAAGGTGTAGTATACGAACCATTTCAGGCTAAAAGTAA
The DNA here is from genome assembly GCF_021347895.1 of Acanthochromis polyacanthus. Lineage (NCBI taxonomy): Eukaryota > Metazoa > Chordata > Actinopteri > Pomacentridae > Acanthochromis > Acanthochromis polyacanthus. The sequence goes on along the minus strand of NC_067132.1, from coordinate 15,975,271 downwards.
TAACGCAGATACAGCGGAGAACAAATGAGGAACAATTAAATTAACTTATGTACTAATGTCACACACTGCAGCACTGCAGGTAATAAGACCTGTGCAACAGCTCTGACTGCAGGAGAAAATGAAGAAGTCAATGGAACAGAATTGTGATGCTATGCTGGTGTTGATAGTGTTGTCTGTGCTGGTGAGGTGACCTGCAGGAGCTGCACCAGTAGACTGTGAAACTGGTCTGTCATCTCACCTGATAAGTGGCGAAAATACAGACAAATGTTCAAAGCAGGTTGTCAGGTCCAATACATTCTCTCATCCTTTCAATAAATTTTGATCTATTTTTATTGAATGTTTAATACATCAGTTCACTCTTACTTTTTCCATCTATTTGACAAATGTCCTTCCCTTTCTTCTATCATTAAAGTCCCTCTCTGGTTTTGATTAAACCCCTAAAAATTCATCTCCATGTATCAAATTTTTTGCTGTTGAAATAATTATTTTCTAACTTTAAAAGGCTCAGATGTAACTTTGCAGCTGAAGCACACCAGCTCACCTACAACTCAAGAGTGTAAAACCACTCTGTAATGCAAAATAGCAAGTTGTAATATTGGAATACATCAGCAAAAAATGTTATAGCCAGAAAATGGCTTCTTCCTTAATGGTTCCCATTTAGTTTGTATGGCGCAGTGGTCAGGATTACTATACAGATGTGGAAATGAATGTACATTTAAAATCATTTGTAGATCTTAACAAGTTGTAAAACATTATATTGTTCAGTTCAAGATACCTGTGACTAAATCTTTTGTGCCTTTTTAAAATACTGCAATGCACAAATAATAAACTGAGGCACAATATTGTTGAAATTGCTCTTATTTTTCTTAAGAAATTTCAGTTTGTTCAATGTTTTGCAAAAAGATTAACTGTGAATATTTTCAGAATGAACTTTTTTGCACTAAAACAAAGGGAAACATTTGGACTTGTAGTTATTTATAGGGCATTATGCTATGATTTTACCGGTCTGGCCCACTTGAGATGAAATTGGGCTGCAAGTGGCCCCTGAACTGTAATGAGTTTGTCACCTCTGCTATAATCTAATAAACTGCTATAATCTAAAGGTGGAAATACTCAGTCATGGTGCTGACTGCTTATTTCGCTCATTGTATGCATATATATGTTTACAAGGTGAAAAACTTGATTTTCACTGTAAATTTAGTTGTTCACAAGACAAATCCTAATACTTGATTATAATTATGGTCATATTTGCAGTCACTAAGTTTAGCTCAAGCAAAACAACATATATTAGGGAAATCAGTACAAGCCAGCATTATAAATTGTACAGAAATATTTTCAGGGACTTGTCCCTGAGTTAACTGAATGGAACACAGAAAGACCCTGGATCGTCTATTCTCATTAACTGCAGAGGAATCCACTCGCAGTGCACCACACACACAGTGACAACTACATGCACAGTCATCACATCTTCCGCTGACTACAATGGTGGATTCTTATGTTACCCTAAATACTGCCTACAGGAAAAGTTCCAGTGAAAAAAAAGTGCATCTCTTTCGGCCTTAGATAAAAAGTATTGCCTGTTTTTATACAGAAGTCGATGGGTTGTGAGAAAAGTAATTTTACTTTAAAACATGCAAATATGTGCTAATAAAGTTATCCGGCTACATCATTATTACATTGAAGTAATGAGCTTTCATTGCTAACAGCTCTGTCTTAACTCAACTCAGTGCATCATTAACAAAAATCTGTATTTATACATATACCTATACACACAAAGTATGTGCATCTTGTGTATATTTAATTCACTGAATAGGTAACTGCACTGAAAACTTGATATTTAAAAACTTGAAATCCTCAGAGCCATGAAAATGAGAATTTCCCAAAGGAGATCAATAAGCTATCAGGTTCATTTTATCATCACTCAGTATGCTTATATCAAAAAAATCTGGCCAACTTGAATGCTAACCATGCAGAGCTTTCTCTCTCAGGAGGATTCAGTTTAATGTTGCTGCCTGACAACAATCTCCACCCAGTAATATCAGGAGCATGGACATCCACAGGAGACAAGCTCACGCTGATAATAACCCTCACAACACACGCACACACAGACACACCGCAACACCACGTATTCCAGCACTGAATGGAATGAATATGTTTGGTGCATCAGCTGGAGGGACACATGCACACAGCAGTTTCATTTATACAGGACTCTTCTTTAAAGAGCCAGAGTAATAATAGACGCTGTTAGTTAGATTTTTCAGAAGCGCTCAGTACATTAACGCGTATGTCTGTGTGTTTTATTTGTATGTGGAACCTTTGTATACGTGTTGCCTAAGGGTTGCCCTTCAGCACCGAGCATTTCAAACAGGAGAGATGAAAAAGACGAAGGAGAAATATACGGAAGATGGAGAAGGAAATAGATAACAAAGAGAAATGAAAAGAAAGGCGCTGCAGAAAGAACAGAGGCAAAATAATCATAAAAAAATAAGATAACGCAAGCTTTGTGCGGATTTCTGTAATCAAGCAATGCAACATCCACTCCACGCAGCATCTAGTTTCTGTGCTCTTCTACTCTAAAACCCGTCTCATGCGTGTGTGTTTTCAGTGATACGTCTGTGTTGTCGGTGCATGTTTTTGAATAGTAAGTAAGTTTGTGTGCAGTCAGAGTCGTGATGGGCAGGTGTGCAAACCATCTACTTTGTTGCTCTTGCTAGAAAGATTCATATCTTCTAAAAACGTCTTCTCTTTTAACAGCTGCAGCTTTGTACAGCGAAGAGTACGCTCTCTTCAACTAAAATATGAGGCGCAAAACAGACCCTCCTATTACTCACCTGGAATGCCTTTACTTCAGTCCCACAAGACTATTAACAAGTTTAATGTCTCGTGTTGAATTGTAATGCACACAGCGGCAGTAACAAAACCATTAGCAAATTGTTCACAATACTACGCGCTGAGTGCTGCCTTTTGTGTTTGGATAATGGGCTCCCTTGTAGGCTCTTTATATTGACTGATGTCTAATTTTGGCTGAAAAGAGCAAAGGCAGAAAACAATAGTCGGCATGCACTGTTTGAACCTGTGCTGAAACGTGTTATGAAAAATCCTGTACTCAGAGGAGCGATGTGAAAACGTCAGTAATAATTTATTAAGACAGGAAAGCAACATTCTACATTAAAAATCCCATATATGTCCAATGCTGAGGATAAATTGAGAAATTTAGAAAAGATCATTATGGCAATCATTTAGTGATTTGAAAGCAACTGTTATGGTCAAATTATGTATGAGTGAAAGTCTTGAATTGTTCCAGCACGTAGAGCTTTAAACCAATGACAGACACTATAAATGCCAGTCTAATCTCTGAAGGGTAAAACGGTATTAAATTAAATTAAGCTTTAGTATTAATTACTGTGTGCTCCTAGCTTCTTTAGTGTAGTTTGGATTTAAAAGTAAAAGTTAGCTAAGGACTTAAAATATAAAGAGTACAAAAAAATTTTGGTTGCTTGCTCAAAGACACAAAGTCATTCATTGTTTTCTTTCAGGCAGTTTAACGATTCACACACACGTGCACAAAACAGCCAACAAATGCTATTAATCACAAACCTACCATATCAGCCTGTGCAAGAAAATACACAATGTTAGCGACTGGAAGATGATACCACATACAAAATAGTTACTCAAACACACAATAGAGGAAAACCTAGAGTTGCATTTACCACATTTTTCTGTCAATCCAAAAAGCTGTGTGTCATCAAACTTGTTGATGACTGTTATATCAGTGAACAGACCTAGGATGCATATACAACAGCTGTCACGATGGATGTATTTCAAAACATCCCTGAGTTATTGTTCTTCTTTTGACAAGTGATGCTCATTTTCTGTATCCATAAATCTATATACTGCCAGTCTCTCCCTTAAAAGTGCTCTGTTTTTATTGACAGTATTTGATTTGTAGCTTCAACTCCTGCACCTGACATCTGAGAGAAGTTGTGAGCGAGCCTACACACTGTGGAATGTATTAACCACAATGTTTTTTCGCTTGTCATCCGGCATTACAAGCAAATAAATACAGAGCAAGAAAGGACTTCAAAAGACTATTTTTACCTTTGAGTATGAACCGGTCTTCCTCGAGAAAAACATGATCGAGAGCGGCCCATACCATTTGATCCCTGGCTGTGAAACACAGCACTAATTTCAGCTGCCAGCAGCAGTGGGTGCATCAGACAGATCACAAGTAAAAGCTATGGCAATGTGTAAATCACACAGAAGGAAAGCACAGCAGCTTTCATGGAGCATTTTACGCTGCTTCTAGGATAGCAAGCTTATTTCACATTTTAGGTTGGAGTGTACAAATATGAAATACTAGTCATGATATTGGACATACCTGCAATAATGACAATGAGTACTATGTTCACAGGAAAGTCTGCACATAAAAGACACAGAAGCCCATATAGATATAATCTATTGGTTTTAACCAATAAATTTGACCTTAGAACAGCAGTTTTTGGTCACAACTATCCGAGTGGAGACTAGAGGCTCCTCTGTGCACAGTCGACTAGCTAGCTACGCCTTTAATTACAGCGCCCTCCATAATTATTGGCACCCCTGGTTAAGAAGTGTTCTTTAGCTTCTAATACATTCATTTTTTTCCTAAATGATATAGGACCACAATGAAAAAAGAAGAAAATCCAACCTTTAATTCAAGTGCATTTATTCAGTGTGGAAAAAAAAAAAATCACACATTAAGAAATAATTCTTCTCCATCAAATTATGTGTGCCACAATTATTAGCACCACTGATGTTAAGACTTTGTACAACCCCCTTTTGCCAACAAAACAGCACCTAATTTTCTTCTATAATACATTTTTCTACAATTTTCACTGTGAGAGTATGCTTCTGCAATAAAATTGAGTTTATGTTAAGGCTTTTAACACATCTCAACCAGGGGTGCCAATAATTATGGAGGGTGCTGTATATTTTGCCTCAGAGATGCACATAATTCAGATGAAGACTAATCTTATTTTAAGTTGTATGGAAAAGTATTGTGTATGAGAAGAACAAAAGTGTAAGCAGCATTGTGTTTATTTAAATGTGAAAGTGTCATAAAAATGCTTTGCCCTATAATCAATAAAAAAATTGTGATCTCTACTTCCAGGTGTAGACCATCCCATATGTCACAGCTGCCCTTGCTGATCAGAGCCATTCTGCCTTCCAACTCTAATATTAATCCTCAGGACAGACTGCTGGTCACGGCGGATCAAGTCAGGAGGGAACTACAGAGACTCCATCATGGAAAGGCTTCAGGACCCAATGGCATCAGCCCCAGAGCTCTGCAGGTCTGTGCCAACCAGCTCTGTTGTGTGCTCCAGGAGCTGCTCAACCTGAACCCACATCTGGAGAGAGTCCCAAATTCTCCCTGCTGGGGTTCCAGTTCTTTAAAAAAGAAAGGAAAAAAAAAACACAACATGCCCTTCAATTCTCACTGACTTCAGCCTGGTGGCCTCTGACATCATGGAGAGGTTACCACTGACACCTCAGACCCCCGATGAGCTCCACATTTGACTTCTTACTGTTTTCCTACCAGCCCCACTGTGGTGTGAATGGTGCAGTCATCTTTATCCCACAGAGGGCTTCACTCCCATCTGGCCACACTGTAAGAACTATAACAACTTCTCCCATGCCTTCAACACATTCCAACCTGCACTGCAAAAAAGGAAGCTGGGAGAGATGCAGGTGTGTGTCCCTATGATATCGTGGATCACAGATTACCTGACAGTTTGTGAGGACTCAGAACTGTGTATCCGAGATAGTTGTGAGCAATCATCAATCCTCCTCTGGGGAAAGTTCTCTCTCTCATCGTGTTCAGACTCTACAGCACTGATTTCAAGTTCAATTCATGCCACATATAGATGCTGTTTGATGTATGTGCAGTTTGAGAATGGCTCTTGGTGAAGAGGAGGCCAAATAAAGGTAGGGAGTAAAGAGCTTTATAGAGAGGTGGAATAACTCATCTGCACATGAAGAGCAAGGCCAAGAGCTGGCTGTGGATAGAGGCTGCATCCACTTGTTTTATGCAACAATCAGCTGACAAACACTAAGGTTTTTTTATGAGAGGATATAGCTTCTGAGAAGTCTGAGGACCTTAAACATCTCCGGTACCCGTTACGTGTTATACCTGTCTTTAGTAGTGAATCCACACTGGAGTGTCTTGGGACCAGAGAACTAAGGTGAATGATGCCATTCAAGGGAACAAGTTCATCAGGAAGCCCAGCTTGTCCTTGCTTCTCCCTTGGACTCTCCAGAGGTGGTGGTGAACAGAAGAACACTGTCCAAACTGAGAACTATCATGCCACTCATCCCCTCGAAGACATGCTGGTCAGAAGGAAGACTTTGAGGCTGATGCAAGTCAGGTGCAATGAGGAGAGGTGCAGGAAGCCTGTTGTGCCATCAGTCAAAACAGAGTTGAATTCATCCATCGTGTGATGGAATAGCCCCACACTGACTGACTGTCCTGGTTGGTACACAGTGCAGCAGACTTCTATCTATCTATCTACCTACCTTCCTTGTATCTTTGCAGGGTGTGCTTTGCCCCTGCTTGCACCAACATAAGGGTTTTGCAAATTCAACCAATGTATGTCAATTTTAATGATTACACTTTGTTCTGCTCAGGTTAATTCCACCGTGGCTCCCTATTTTGCTTCTGTTTGTATTAAAACCAAATGTGTGCTTTCTGCCCAGCACTGGGCAAGCCGAAAAGCGAGTATTTGACATGCTGGGGTAACTGCCAGTGGGCAGCAGTTACTCACTCTCAGCTCACCATCGCTAATGATGCCAACGAGCACACACATGTGCAACAACACACACTGGTAGCGTGAGTGAGTGGGGAAAAGTAGAGACTTTACAGATAGGCAAGACACAAACATCAAAAGCTTCACTAGCAGCTGCAGTTGTCTTTGCAGTTCACATCAGTTGCGCCACACACATCATCTATTCCACAAACAGACATCAGACAGATCTACAGTTACACATTTTGGCTGTCGCTCAAATGGGAGCCCCCTTGTGCATACAAAAATTCAACTATCCAACTCTTATGAGTCTGTGTGACTGAGAGACTGAAGGAGATAAACTGACAAGCTCAACGACAGAGAGAGAGAAAAAGGAAATGTAGAGGAAGAAAAAGTGTAGCCAGTGAAATAAAAGAGAAAAAAGAGACGTTGCTCCTGCAAACACCTTATTACTCTGGCTTAATGTACTGTATAGTGTTATACTATTTTCCTTCGACACTGCCACCTCTGTGCCTATAAGCTGTAAGTGTTGGCGCTCAGGTAGACAGACATGGGGTGGGATAAGACACATGACTCTGTCAACACAACATATGACAGCATTATCCCAGGTAATGACGCATTACCAAGGCAACAGAAAGCAGAGAGCACAACGTTACGCGATGTAAATGATTTGGGCTCCTCTCTGACGGATCACACTTTGTTGCTCTATTTCTTGTACAGTCTCTTCTCCTACTAAATACCACTTTGTCACAAAACAGCTCACTCACCCATTCACCAACACACACATGCCTTCTGTTTCCCATTAGCACCGCTACAGATGTCTTCAAGTGTCTCCTGTTCGCAGCTCGCGAAAGGCCCCAGAAAGGTTTCAGGCTAATTCCATCCATTAATTTGCTGTTACATAAAGCCCAACTTTACACGTCAGCCTCGAGTGCCTCTTATCAACTGAGAGAACAGCCTCGCCCTGCCCCCGCCTGTAATGGGTGGGGGCCAAAGAGAGAGGCAGATTCTCATCAGCGCAGTTAACGCGAAGCAAGTTAGAGAGGATAATTTAATGTTAATTAGCATCTTGTCTATAGGGGGTAAGAAAAGGAAGGGAAAAAGAAACTGGGGAGACGGAGAGAGCAAGAGAGATGCCTGAGGACCTGAGTGATAGTTCTCCTTTCTCTTGTCTTTCAGTATATTAGCTCTTGTTCTCTCTCAGCCCCTCACTTGCTTCTTGCCTTGAGTGCTTTCACAAATTAATGACACTGTAACCAGAACATTAGTCGGGTAATGAAAAATGTGGCACAATTGGGCAGCGCATGGGCACAATAGACTAATAAAAAGGAATAATACATGAAATATATACAGATGTTAAAGTTAATAACGACATAATCCCAAATAGTGACAATCCAAAGACATGGCCCCTGTTGAGTATATTCTAATATTCCATTGTATTAGCAGCAAAACCTATATATAAAAAAATAAAATGCGAAATTCAGCTGACAAACGCCACAAAGTGGAGGATTCAGCAGCATTCATTGCAGATTAGTTAGTGATTGCATATCTACAGATACTTCATAGTTCAGCTGGATGTAAGCTCACCTCGTTCTCATTTCACAGCAGCGTACCATTGTCGGTACCTGTTGTTATTGCCGGCACAAGAGCTTAAGACTGAAAGCGAGAGAGACTGAGAAAAAGCAATTGTCTGCCACTGCTGTACTTGTAAAGGTTAATGATGAACATCAAAAACCACAAACGGGAGAAAAAAATAAACAAGTGGTTAACCAGAGCTGCAGAACACAGTCATTAGGGTGTAATGCAAGACCTGGGAGGATGTGTGTGTGTGTGGAATATTACAGCGGTTGGCTTGCTGTTACTTGTGAGGCAATAATTGAGACCAGAAGTGCCAAAGGAATGGACTGTAACAACGCCATGCATACACACAGCCTCATTATCCTGAACCACGCTCATCTCTCATCTCCAGCCACCCCTGTTCCTTTCTCGCCTCCTCCCGAGTCCCTGACCAGCTCCTTGTTTGTCTCTAATACACTTTTTACACCAAAGACCAATTTCTGCACTGTCTCTGTGCAAAGTTGATACAGGTGGGACTTGGCATCAGAATTCATGAGCAGTGATTTGCCCAAGTCAAGCCATTTACAGAAGCATCTGCAGTGTGTTATGTTAAATTTAGTCAGGCACTTTTTCATGTGCTTGTCAAAACCTGGTATCAAGATCAGTAGCCTGTTTCTGGCCACAGAACAGTCCTTTTCCTTGATATACGTGTGCAGACAGAGCAGGAGAGACATCTGTCCCCTTTTTTTCTTTTCAGTGTTCTCCTTTTAGTTTCCTTACTGTGCAAACATTTCCCCTTTCCAACTACACAGTTTATATAGCTGCTTTATCATCTACTTTCCCTCCGTTTTAGCCAATAAATATGCTAATAATACAACATTTATAATGTGATAAAATCCTTTATAATGATAGCGTTTTGCTGCCAGCTTGGCTGAAGACGAAGCCAATGCTCCTTCGTATAAGCACAAAATGTGTGTGCATCGGTGTAGCCTGTAAACCGTGCACGACATTGGACATTTCTGTCTTACCAAACCACAGTTCACCGAATAAATGAGCTCACTTATTTGACTGAAAAGTTTCTCTGTTCATTAGCCTGAATGCTATAAATGTTTCTATCAATCGCTTCAGGCAAGTCTGAGAAATAAAGAGGGATACAACATGTGCTTTCACAAATTAACAAAAGCCTCAGAGTCGATGTGTTGGTGGGTGTTGTGTGCACAAATTTGGCAGTGAGAGGAAGATAAAGTGGAGCGTCAGTAGATCGAATGAGGAAACATTTTATATATGTTTAGATTTGTGTTTCTGCTTGGCTGGAACTTGTTTGAGAGACTTCAGCAGTTTCATCATAAAACTTCAGTGTATGATATAAACGGTGACCGTAATTGTTCCCTCACTTTAACCAAGAGGTAACTGATGTCCCAGATGTTTCCAAGACTAAACCTGACCAAATCTTAACAGAACACGTATTATGTGGACATACTACATATTTCTTTGTTGTTAGTGCTCTTGTGAAAGTCCTCCAGTTGTTATTATCTTCTATAAATAGTAACCAGAATCCTTACCTAACCTTAACAAAGTGCTTTCAGGTGCACAATAGGACTGTGCAGCGACAATGGAATTAACAAATCAGAAAGACGGCAGTTAGAGATATACATTATTCAGTGCGTCTGACCCTGAATTTAAACTGTTGTGGCAATGGTTTTACAAATGCTTTTAATGGCATCCCATGTGGTAATGCGCCATTACACGATGTAAATCTTTTACACGTGAACATTGAGCTACCACTTGACTTAAAGAAATTATATCACAAATCCAGTCACAATGGAAAATCTCTCAGGCAAATTACAATCATATTTTCCCCAAACCATTCAGCCCTAGTTTCAGTTTCAGTAACCATGAACTTTCTCCAACTTTTGCTACCTTACAGTGACCTTAGTTGCCCTCGCAGAGATTATAGTAAGCAGGGAAGCTAAAAACCTTGAACATTAAAAAAAGGCTACAGAACATACTCTTCTTGTTTCACAGAATCAACATTCTTGTGGTGCAATATGGTGGTTCTTATCAGATGTCTGAGCCAGTGGGTGTAGCTTACTGGCTTTAAACGAGTTGCTTATACACTGTATACAGAGCAGAAGTGTTGCTGAGGTCTGTATTGGGCCACTTCAGAGGGTTACTAGAACACCAGTAATTTTCACAAAGGAGCAAAGGTGGCGGAGGAACACAAAGACGGAATAAAATTGCTTTTTACATGCGACATTGTTGACCTTTCAAGGCAACTGTCCTCTGACACTATGAAAATGTTAGAATAAGCCTCATCCAGACTCCTCTGCAGCCATGAGTGTGTGTGGGGGTGTGTGTGTAGATGTGTGTGTGTGCGTCCGAGAGAATGGCAGATGTGTGCTTTTATCTGTGTCTGCATCAGCAGTGGGGCTTGTTTGTGCAGGCCTTGTGCTATTGGTTGTTTACAGGTTGTTTACGGTGAAAGGAATGATGCTAAATCATTAGTGAAGGGTGCTAATTCTCCTCTAAAAGCTGTGATTCAAACACTAATGGAAATAGTGCTCAACAGAGTGAGAAGGGAGACAGGGACAGATAGATGGCAAAAGAGGCGATTTAAAAAGGGAGGAAGAAAATAATGCGAGGTAAAATTGGAGGTGAAGAGTAGGAGAAAGGAAGAAAAAAGTGGAGACTCGAGATAGTAAATTGGATGAGGGAGAACAAAGAGAGAATAGGTGAGATAAGTGTGGTGAGAGAGAGAGAATAGATGGATATAAATTGATAAATGTGGATGCAGAAGAATGTAGGAAGTAGAGGAAGAAATGGAAGAAAAGATAAGAAGGTAGTAAAGAAAAAAGATATACTGGTTCTATGTATCTAAGTTGTGCTTTTGTGTGTGTGTGTGTGTGTGTGTGTGTGTGTGTGTGTGTGTGTGTTGCCGCACACATCAACATCAAGCTAACCCATTATTATATCCACACATCCTGTGGTTGAGTGAAAGCTGCACAGAAAGTGTTCTGCAGGCACTGGATGTGTTGAGAGAAAGGAAATAAAAAAATGATTTAAGGACAGAACAGGTGAGTGAGGTGAGAAAGGGGTCACACAATTAGGACAATTACTGACCAAGTTTCAAATTAAGGGTGTCACCGGTGGCAGGATATAATTCCCATTTAACGGTTGGTTTAGCTCCAAAATGCCAGCCCCGGTCTAATAGATGAGATCTGGATGGGAAGAAAGTGCAAGTGGAAGAGCAGCCAGTGTGTACAGCCAGGCGTGCATGTGCGCTTGTGGTTCGCAGTGGAAATGCTGTTGACAGTGTAATTTGATGAAAGCTGACAGCTAATTTATGAAGCATATTTTTGGGTAAATGATTTTTCCTGGTCCTACTTTCTCTGTCATTCTAGACTGGTAATTGGATTTCCCTAACTTGCAAGGTAGTGAATTAGGAGTAAACTAGTTAATGAAGGACTGACTGGCTGTATGTGTGTGGCTGCAGGAGGCGTATGCATGCGTGTTCCCACAACAGCATTTTAAGCTTGAGAGAAAAAAAGAGAATATTAACAGAGCGTGGGTATTTGTGTGTGTGTGTCTCTTGCACACACTATATTTGTAGATGTAGGTGCCATCTCTGAGTGCAGAGGAAGTTAATTGCAAAGTTTTGGTCTGCTGCACTAATGCCCAACTATTACTAACTACCTTTTTGCTTTATTCCTACTCAGTCAATCAAGGACCGTGGACACAAATATAAGCACAAACACACACATGCATACATCAAAGAAACCCTCCATCCTCTATTCTTGTCTCATCGTCTTTCTATCGCTCACTTTAATTGCAAGGAGTGTTTTGTCTTTATGAAGTTATTCCCTAAGGTAGGTCATAGCGTGCCTCTGTGTGTGCATTAGTGTGTGCTGGTTGGAAGAAAAAGACAGAAATGCAAAATGGAAAGCGCTTCTGACAATGGCAGCAAGCTTGTTATTCTCATAGTGAAGAACCCCTTCCTCTGTGAATATGCACACACATGCACAGATGCTTTCCTCAAACAAGATATTAGACCAAATACCATTAGAGACTGACCAGAACAAAAGCAATATGTGCTGCATTTGTGTCCAGTGTCAAAACCAGTGGCAGTTTAACAGGTGTGAGTCATCTCCTCCGCAGCATGCAAACTGCTTTAACGCCCTGTTTAAGCTCGACTAAACCGAGCCATAACACAAATCAAATGTATCTAATCCAGGGCAAACCTTACTCAGCCCAACCATTCCACAAGCCAGCCTAACTAATCCAAATCAAACCGACACAAAACCCTACCAGGCCCTGCTCAAGCACACCACAGCCAAACTGACTGAGTCCAAACAAATCTAATGCAAATGAATGTAATCCAAGTTAATCTACTCAGAATGAGCAAAGCCAGGACACGACTCATTTCCAGTGGGCTGTTTCAGTTCTGTGTAGTTCTAGGGCTGAAGGCAACAGTTCAAACATACAGATGGGGGAAATCAATGCAGGGCGTCTTGCTAAGGTGTTGGACCACAACAAGGCACCAAAGCAGCTAGAAAACACCTTGGAGTAGCTTCTGCAAGAGTATGGGAATCAGCTACTTTTAATGATGTTGGCACTATCTGACATGGTGGTCCAAAATCTCAAACAGGTGCCCAGGTACAGATCTGGTAAAAGCCGCAATTATAAAATTCCCATGACTTTAACACTCGTCAAGCCATTAGGTAACCTCTGAGGCAAACCTGTCCTTTCTTTTTGCATCTCCACTTATTTATTCGGACTTTTCCCACAATTTGTCTTCCATCTGCAGTCTCCTCACACAGAAGGAGACAGGAGGACTCCGTTTTGTTGTCGTTATGATTTTCCCGTCAAATTCTGACTATGTGGCAAAAAAGCAAACTTTCCATCTTTGTCAGCGCCGTCTACTAATGTTTGAGGCAGTGGTGAATAAAGATGCCATCCTCAGCCTTTACCTGGAGTGTTGAGCAGTCTGGACATGCGACAGCTGTAGGCGATTTTCTGCTCACAGTTTTCTGCACTGGTGGTGATGGCTGTCACCTGGAAACACAAGCACGGATATGTATTTTCATTTTATCTTATTCAACCAGACAGGTCAATTTCATGTAAGAACAAATTATTGAGCTGCAAAATGAAAGAAAGTGCACAGTAAAGTTATTTTAATTTGGCTTCCTGTGACTTTCAGAAGCTGAAAATGGAACAAGTGATCCATACAAATTATGGGGGAACATAATTACAGGAAGGATATGCTACTCAAACCGTGTCATCTCATAGAACACAGTGGCCTGGCACATACTGCAGGTGAAAACTGCTGTCACTCCTCAATGGGGTGTTGAAACCTGTAAAGTTCACACACAGTTTGCTTTTGACTGAGAGTGACAACTGCAATCTATAACCACTCACCAGAAAGATTAAGGTATCGACTTTTGAGTGTGAAGGAGCACACTCAGGTAGTCGGAGCTGGATATAGCAGAACCGCAGCGGCAGGAGGTTAAACTCTCGTTACATTGGTTTATCACTGTGCATTTGAAAGAATAAAGACTGAGGTGGACTTTAAGTTGAATTACCCTACAGTCAGAAACATTGTGCAGAATGCTGCTGTTGGCACAGGTTTGCCAAAAGAGACAATTAATTTGGTTTGTAACATAAATGCTGCTGTGGTTATAGATTGAGGGATTGAGGTTCAGCAGATTCTCAAGAACCTTCAGTTAGCTTCAGAAAAGCTTGAAGCCTCTCTTCGGTTATTGATTAAACCCATAAAAACTCATCTTCTGTGTATTACAATTACACATTTAGATTTTATTCCCATTAAAATAACCCCTCTCCTGCCTTAGAATGACTTAGATATAACTCTACACCATTGTTTCCTTGAGAACGTAAAAATTCTATGAACTCTCGGCCTCTTTCTGCACCAACCCATGGCTACTAACTCCAGCACACCAGCTCACCTTTAACTGTATGAACAAACAATGGCATGTTATAATATTACAAGATAACAGCCACATGCATCAGAACCAGAAAATGATCTGAAGAAGAATAATGACAGAGTTGAAATGATTGGTTCTATGCTGCATTATCACGATGGAATTGCTCAGCCGTGGTGCTGTCTCCCTATTTTGCTCATTATGTGTCTCCCAGCAGATGAACAACACCATATGGACTTGTGAACAAGATAAAAAATAACCAAGATTTTCACTGGATGGACCCTTTATCTTAAATTAACAAACCCCCACAGCTCTGCTAGCTCAAACCAGTTGCTACTAATACATTTGCCAATAGAAAATGTTAAATGATTCGTAGCAAAGATTGAACTCCACAGCACAGATTGACTTATAAAACAGTTTGGCCGCAGCGTTGTACCGTGGCAAAACTAACAGATTCAGAACTGACTTCTGACTCGTCTTACTTTTCGCTCTGCAGGGTTTTAGCAAGTACAAAGTGAGGTGTGAGTGTGTAAGTGAAAGGCAGACATCCTCTCAGATACCTGTGATTGTTTGAATAGCACATTTTATATTAAAACAGTAAAGACGCAATTTAATGGAGCTCAGACGCCGTTAAATTAAAAATGTAGATGCAAATAATTATCAGTGCTTGATTTTATACCTGGTTAACCTTTTATTTACAGAGGTGTCAAAAATTCATGCATGGGTGCTGCCATTGTCCTTTTTGAATTACTGTGAGTGTGTTACTGGGTGAGTGGGAAAAACAAAGGCACTTGTTCAGAAAACCACTGAGAAGGAAACCTATCGCAGCAGAAAGTGGTGCCACAATGGTGAAGTTAGATTTCGTGGGGAAAAAGCTAAAAGATTCAAGATTCAAGGCCCCTGAAATGTAGGAATTTATCATATGAAACAAAGTATATTAACTGTATTGGCTGAGTGTTTTATGTCAATATTAAATTCTATTTAATAATTCAATTAACCCTCCGTACGACAAACACTTTTTGGATGTTTTTGCTTATGAAATATTTTGAGTCACTGTTGTCCTGCATCCCTCTGGAATCAGAACAAACATGGCTCGAAGGAAAAAGAAATAAAAAAAATGGCTTTTGTGTAGTTTAAAAATTGAATATAACTGAAATAACTGAATTCCCCTTCAGGGATGAATAAAGTGATTCCATTCTATTCTATGCTATTCTAATGAAGTAAAAAAAAGCCTTAAATCATAAAAAAGAAACCATTAAAGTTACATTTATTTAGTTATTTTTTTATACAAATGTTAAAAACCTGGAATCTACATGTGCAACATCATAGATATTTTACTAAAAACAGCCTGCAGTTCAGCCCAGTTCAGCCAAAAGTTCCCAGAATTTTTGCTACAAGACTGTTGGCCATGACAAAATCCCTAATGGCTTCACAGTCGTGCCAAAGACACAGAATTTTTTGATTTCTTTAAATAAAATCTAATCAATCAAATTATTTATTTCATGGATTAAATGATGTTAATTTACTCAGGCTGATATTTGGTCATGTTCTAAAACGGACTGGCACGTCACAGTAATCTAAGGACTGTTGGAAAGGTGAAAATTTAACCATTCTACCGCATTTTAGAGTTACTAACTCTCACAAATGGTGCAATTTTTTAACGTGAACACACTTTGAAACCCAACACCTTCTTCAGGGGTCAGAGGGTTCAGCTGTCTGTGAAATATGATCATTTTAATTTAATTTCACTCCTCATGCTCTTCTTACTTGCAAGGTGTGGATATGGAGTCTCAGGATGAAACCAATGGTCTGATGGTTACAATTCTAATAAATCAAATTTCCAGACCAAGAAACAGATTGTTTCAACACTGCTGTGCCCTCATCAGAGCTTCAGGCAAAGACATGAGAGAAACAGATATGTTCAGTATACAGCAAGGCTTGAAATCTGTTCAATAATAGATTATCAATGACAAATAC